>NW_007259805.1:47922-63426 GCF_000164805.1 Carlito syrichta
CCCACCCCCAGCCCCTACTCTCGCGCCTCAACTCGGTAGCCAGGGCCGCTCGAGTTCATTCATAAGAACAAGGGCTCCCTCTTAAAGGAGCCGCATTCCTCAGGCGTTTGTGTGAGCGTGGGTGTTCGCGCGCACCGCGTTGGCACCTCTCGACCCCAGCCCCCGGGACGTAACGAAAGACCAAATGAAATCAGGCAGCACCAGGATGGGATCCTAGGCGATAGATATCTACTTGGGAGATTACTTTTATTAACTGTTCCTTGGAAGGAGCCCGGGTGAGCCATGGCGCTGTTACTGTGTATGAGTAATCTCTACTTTTCCTGGGCAACCCCGGCCTCCTTCGTGCCTCACCAAGAGAAGGCCTAGTCCTGCGCTTGGAGGCCTTTCCCTCCCTCTCCAGGATCTCCTAGGAGCTGAGGGTGGGAATGGAAGGTGTGAGGTGGGAGGCACAGGGTAGGACAGCTCCTGGGTCAGCCTGAAGCTCTGCCTGCCTACAGGGGCCGGGGACTCCCTGAGACAGATGGAAGGAACAGCTGTGCCTGCAGCCAGCTAGGGTGGGCCTCTTCAGCAATGAGAAGAGTTTTCTTACCAGTAGGCAGGTGGATCCTATCCTCTGAGCCAGGGCGGGAGCCTGGGCTGGGTTCAGGCAGCTCTTGGCAGCAAGAGGATTTTCAGGTTGTGGCAGTTGGTGCCGGGTGGGGACAGGTCCACTGCTAGAGCATGTTCCCCTTCAGTAACTGGGAAAAAAGCAGTGGCTGAGGCCTTGGGAGGAGTTCTTTAGGGACGGTGGACTGATGGGTTTCCTCAGATTTGGGGGAGGGAGGTGGATTCCCTTTTTCCAGCTTCCTAAGAACAGAGAATACCTTTCTCTTTTCTTGTGGAAAGTGGAATCTCCTGGGTGGGAACAAGGCAGGACAGTTATTCCTCCTGCCTCTGGAACCTTCTAGGATAGAGGCCAGAAGCTTGGGCCTCATTTTTTCATCCTTTTCTTTTCTTCCCAGAAGGAACCAAAGAAGAAGAAACAACAGTTGTCCATTTGCAACAAGCTTTGTTATGCAGTTGGAGGGGCCCCCTATCAGGTGACAGGCTGTGCCCTGGGTTTCTTCCTTCAGATCTACCTATTGGACGTGGCTCAGGTAAGTGGCCTGAGCTTTCCAGGGTTCCTCTAGCATCCTGAGATGAGAAAGACTAGGCACCCCTGGGTAGGTCTACTTGGTTTTCCCCCCCTTTGAATTGGGACCAGAACTCCCTACTTTGCTGCCTCTCAGAGTCACAGTGGATGAGAAATGAGAAGACTTGGGAAGGTGTCCAGGAGGAGAGTCTTTCTGTCCCAGGAGTCTTAGCTGGAACGATCCGGCAACTCCTCCCTGCCTGGCAAGAGCAACAGAGCCTAGAGGGGTAGCCTGGAGGGGTAGGCCGTAGCATGAGGTGGGCAGGGCATGCTGATGATGTGGTTCTTAGAAGAGACTGGCACGTGATGTCCCTGGCCTGAAGGCAGTCTTCTGGCTTGGCTTAGGAGTTGGCAGATATTGCCAGGCTTGTGGACAAGGTAAATCCTTCTTTCACCTGAGAAGCAGAGGTGAGCAGAAGGGCCCTCAGGTGCTGGGCTAAGTTAGAGTGCCCCAGTACACAGGGTCTTTGACTGAGAGGGGTACTTAGGGTGAAGCAGAGCAGTTCTGTGCCCTGAGACTCCTTGGCCAGCAGGCTGGCATCTCGAGAATTCACCCTGTCTGGAAGGAAGAGTGGGAGGCTGAATAGCCATGGCTACCAGGGCTCCTGCACTGGCCGGCTTCTCTGTGTAGCATCTGACTTGGCAAGCAGGGCGTCTTAGTTGTATCCATTTACAGGTAGGGAACGCTGAGCCCCAGGTAACGACAAATGACTTCATTCAGAAGCCAGTTTTCGAGCAACTCCTATGGGCTGGGCTCTGAGGTGGGTGTAGGTATGAGGAACCCACAATTAAAGTGTGAAACTCCATTGTGATGAGTGTTCCAGCTGGGAAGGGAGATCTGATGGGGGAGACTACAGCATGGGAGAGAATACCTATTTCCCAGAACAATAGCATTAGCAGGGCTTTGCTGGCTGAAGAGGAGTCCAGGGAATCTGTCTTTAGAGCCTAGAGGGCTTGAGGGAAGGGGGATAGCTTGAGTGGGTGGTGGCCTAGCACTTTGTAAAATGCATCTATGGACTACTTTTTCCACATCTAAGGTAGAGCTTAGCTTGTAAAATAGAGATCATAATTCCCATTATACAGATGAGGAAACTGATGCCCACTGTGGTCACCTAGTGAAGACTCATTGTGATATCAGGTGGTCAGGGGCTTGGGCTGTGAGAGGGAGGGAAGGGAGCGTTTCTGGATTCACTGGAATTGATGGGAATGTTTTCTAGGGCAGTGGAGGGGAGGAAATAAGGGGATAGATCTGGGAACGCTTCTGAGGAGGCACACAGCGCTACTGTTATAATACGAACGCTATTGTCATTAACGAGGCAAGTGAAGATGTTTAAGGCCCACGTGGAAACAGCACAGGGTCTCAAGGACCTGGCTGAGGCAGGGAGGGAGCCTCTGCGTTTGCCAGCCAGTGAGGGTGGAGGTGAGTAGAAGGCTGAGGGAGTTATCTTTTGCCTCTTCCCATCCTAGGTGGACCCTGTCTCAGCCTCCATCATCCTGTTTGTGGGCCGAGCCTGGGATGCCTTCACAGACCCCCTGGTGGGCTTCTGCATTAGCAAATCTTCCTGGACTCGCCTGGGTCGCCTCATGCCCTGGTGAGTGGAAGAGGCTCCTACGAGGTGGCAGAAGGCGGAGCTTCCAGCATATCTGCCCCTTGGTCCTTCCATCGGGCTTGTCACAGGCCGGGTGAAGTGGGGGTGAGGAGAAGGAATGACGCAAAGCCCAAGGGTGTCGAAACCCCATCTGAGGCCTCAGCTGCCCTGAGCACGGGCATTGGGACACCCAGTCATTTCGTTCCTGGGCTAGCCAAAGTGCTAGGCTGGGCAGCTTCTCCCGGCCCAGGCCCCATTGCTCCCCAAGGTCCACTCTCTTCCTTTGGTGAGGCTAGAATTCTGATTTCTCCCACTGAGTCACTTCCCATGGCAGCAGAAGTGGTACTTCAGAGTGGTTGAGAGGTTGCACTCTGGAGGCAGACTGCTCAAGTTTGAGTACTTACTGCTTAGAGCTGTGCAACCTTGAACAAGTCACTTAACATCTCTGAGCCTCAAGTTTCTTCATCTGTAAAATGGAGATAATAATTATGCCTATCTCACAGAATTGTGGTGAGGATTTACAAAAATATTTTTTTTGAGCTGGAGTTTCACTCTGTCACCCAGGCTGGAGTGTAGTGCCATGATCACGGCTCACAGCCTCCATCTTTTGGGTTCAGGTGATCCTTCTGTCTCAGCCTCCCAAGTAGCTGGGACTACAGGTCTGTGCCACCACACCTGGCTAATTTCTTGATTATTTTTGTAGAGATGAGGTCTTGCTATGTTGTCTAGGCTGTTCTCAAACTCCTGGGCTCAAGGAATCCTCCTACCTTGGCCTCCCAAAGGGCTGGGATTACAGGTGTGAGCCACCATGCCCAGGCACATTTACATATATATTGCACAGAGCAGTGTCTGGCATAATTCTGCTTCATAGATTTGATACTAAAATGTCAAACAGTGCTTGGGACACTAAGTATTGTGATGATTACATCAGGGAAGCTCAGCAGGAACTCCACTGGCATGCGGTAACTAGAATAGGCCACAACCAGGAACCTGGGAATAGACCTCAGGCCCTGCCTGCTACAGCTGGGACTCCTTGTGGGACCCTGCTGACAGCATAGTGACATATAATTTGGCACTGCTTCAGGGTAGCTCCTGGTAGAGCAGGGTGAGAGGGTAATACTGGAAATGGGGTAACAGACCCATAACCTTTGGCACCTGGGATGAAATAAGCTACCTTTTCCCTTGGCCCAAAACTCAGCCCCAGATCAGACAGCAAGGGAGACGCACAGGACAAGCTGTCAGGCCGGGGCTCTGGTTCCCTCCAGGACATCCTGCTTCAGGGGGTGGAGGGGTATACCCCTTTCATCTCCAGCCCATCCAGGCTTAAGTGGGCGCCTTCCTGCCCCAGGGGCGCCCATACCTGGTCTCCGGCCTTCAAAGCTCTTCCCACAGGCCCTGCCCCCCCGACAGCTTCCTTTCCCACGAGGCCCCCCACCCACCCCAACCCTGCCAGCCCCTGGCTAAGACCCAGGTTGGAGCCTTTGATCCAGGCTTCAGGGCTGGGGGCAGGACAGCCTGCCTTACCTGGGCAGGCAGCTCAGGGCTCCCTGGGTGCCAGGCGTGAGGCTTGGCTCTGTGCCTGCCTCCTGGCAGCCAGTGGAAGGCGGGGCTTTGCTACCGCATCTCCTCATGAGGCCCAGCCAATGGGAGGCAGCTGTTGTGCCAGCCACACGAGGGCCGGGTTACTCTCAGTCACACTGTGTTGCTCAGCTGCTTATGAGCAGAGGATGGCATGTTGACGAAGACTGACGAGGAACTCTTGTTCTCTGAGGAGAGACACGGATTGGGAGGGCTAGAGGTGAGCTGGAGTGAGAGCTGAGCAGGCCTTCCCTTTGAGGAGTAGGATCTGAGGGACTTTTGCTGGGCAGGTGTGGCTGCCAGCTTGCGGAAGTTGCTGGGGGCCCTTCAGGCTGGTTTCTGATTGAGCAGGTGTCTACTTGTGTCTGGTGGTGTCTGTGTCTGAGTACATATGGGATGGCTCTGAGCTGAGAGCTGTCATGTGTATAGTCTTCACACCTCTACCACATTTAGGACCTGGGCCCCTCCTCAGGCCTGGAGACCTTCCAGCACAGGAAAAGGCTAGGCCTGTCAGGGTTCAAAAGCCCTGTGACCCTCTTTCCTCTCAGGTGTCAGGGAAGCCCCTACCTTTAAATCCTCTCCTTCAAACCAGGAAGACTTTGACATTCACTTTCCCTGAAGTTCCCAAGGCCACCTGTGAGAGGTAGGATGTCAGCAGGGTCCCACTAGGAGGCCAAGATACAGCCAACTGAGCTGGAGGTCTGATTCCCAGCCTGGGGCTCTCCACAGCAGTCTTGGCTGCGGTCTGTACTAGTTACCACATGCCAGCTCTCCTGCCAAGCTTCCCTGATGTGATCATCACAGCACTTAGTCTCCCAAGCACTGTTTGTCATTTTAGTATTAACTTATTTAAGTCCCAAATTTACTTCAACCCTATGAAGTAGAACCAAAGCACTTCACTGGCCTTTAAGTAATTCTATTTCTTCTCCCATCTCATCCCCTAATTCCACCTCCTTGATCCCTGTACTCCAGCCCTATCGGCCTTGCTGTTCCTCAGGCCTGCCTGGAACGCTCCTGCCTAAGGACCTTTGCGCTGACTATCCCCCTTGGCCAGCTCACTCTTGCCTCAGATGTCTGCAAGGCCGACACCCTCCTCTCATTCAAGCCTTGGCACAGATGCCACCCGAGGCCTGCCCTGCCTACCTGGTTATGAATCGTACCCCTATTCTAATCCCCTGTAGCCTACTTTATTTCTTTTTCTCCATAGCACCTTCCAACACATTTGTAACCTTTTTGTAAAACTGTAGTAAAATAGATGAAACACAAAGTTTACCATTATAGCCATTAGCTTTTTAAAAATTTTTTTAAGAGACAGGACCTCACTGTGTTCCCCAGTCTGTACTCAAACATCCAGGCTTAAGCGATTCTCTCACCTCAGCTTCCTAATAACTGGGACTACAGGCACACAGCACTGTGCCCCACCATTATAATTGTTTTGAAGTGCACAGTTCAGTGGCATTCAGTACGTTCACATTGTTGTACAACCATCACCACCATGCATCTCTAGAACTTTTTCATCTTCCAAACTGAAACTCTGTACCCATTAATATTAACTCCCCATTCTCCTTTCCCTCTGGCCCCTGGTAACCACCATTCAACTTTCTGTCTCTATGAATTTGACCACTCCAGGTACTTCATAAGTGAAATTATACAATATTTGACTTTTTTTGAGTCAGAGTCTCACCCCATCACCCAGGCTGGAGTACAGTGGCATGATCATGGCTTGCCACAGCCTCGACCTCCTAGGCTCAGGTGACACTTTAGTCTCAGCTTCCTGAGTACTGGGACTATGGCATGTGCCCCATGTCCTGATAATTTTTTGATTCTTTGTAGAGACAAGGTCTTGCTATGTTGCCCAGGCTGGTCTTGAACTCCTGGGTTCAAGCATTCCTCCAGTTCAGCCTCCCAAAGTGCTGGGATTTATAGGTGTGAGCTACTGTGTCCAGCCCAATATCTGTCTTTTGTGTCTGGCTTATTTCACTTGGCATATCCTCACAGTTCATCTGTGTTGTAGCATGCATCAAAATTTTATTCCTTTTTTAGGTTGAATAATACATATATAACTTTTGAATTATGTTTGTTTTTTCTGTTCAGCAACTGGAATGTAAATTCCACAAGGGCAATGATATTTTGTCTGTTCTATTCACTGATTATATCCAAAGTAATTAGAGTAGTGCCCAGCACACAGTTAGCACTTAATAAATATTTCTTGAGTAAATGTTGAGTATAACTATGACTGTTCTCATTTTACAGATGAGGAAATGAGCCTCAGATAATTTAAATAACTTGCTCAAGACTGAATTATTTATAGTTAATTGGTAGAGCCAGAACTGGATCTCAAAGTATATGGCTTGAAAGGTCTTTCTCTCTCTCCCTTTTTTTTTTTTTTTTTTTTTGAGGCAGCATCTCTCTCTCTCTCTCTCTCTCTCTGTTGCCCAGGTTGGAGTACAGTGACACAATCACAGTTCACTGCAGCCCCGACCTCCTAGCCTCAAATGCCTCTCACCTCAGCCTCCCAAGTAGCTAACACTACAGGTGCGTGCCACCATACCCAGCTAATTTTTTTTCTTTTTGTAGAGACAGAATCTTACTATATTGCCGAGGCTGGTCTTGAACTCCTAGGCTCAAGTGAGCCTCTCACCTTGGCCTCTAAAGTGCTAGGATTACAGGCATGAGCCACCATGCCTGGCTTTGAAAGGCCGTTCTCTTAACCACTGTATCCTGCTGCTTTTTGTACTGGTGTCATGAGTTGGTCTGTCCTGAGGTCTAACCCCTTGTGATAGCACAGAATTCATATGGAGGAAGATGCTTGCCCCCTCATTGTCCCCGTAGCAGCCCAGTCCTCCCACACGGCCCCTGCATTCTCCTTCACCTGTATTGCCCTCCATCCTTGCTTCCCTGTGTGTGCCTGGGGGGTGTGTGCAGTTAATGAATGTGCACGTGTGAGAACACAATGTTTGGGCTCCTTCTCCCTGCCTCCTTGTCCTGCTACCTGAAGTCTTGGCCCCCATTCTCAGCTCCCACAGCCCGTAGGAAGCCGCTGCCTTTGGAGCCCTAGCTCCTGGCAAGATGTGAATGAAACTCAGGGTCTGACCTCATGATCCACATACAGGATTTCAGTCCAGGGACCCAGTTCCAGTCTTCCCTTCACGGCTTGGCCGTCAGCCCCTTCCCAGAGGCCCTGGAGGGGATGGATTCGGGAGGAGACACTTCCTTCCCCACGGGGACCCTGTGGAGCAGAGCAGTAGGCCGGGCCTGGTTCTTGAGGTCCTGGCATCCAGCCTCCACTCAGATCCTCCCCTTCCTCAGGATAATCTTCTCTACGCCCCTGGCCATCGTCGCCTACTTCCTCATCTGGTTCGTGCCTGACTTCCAACAGGGCCAGACTCTGTGGTACCTGCTTTTCTATTGCCTCTTTGAAACACTGGTCACGGTAAGTGTGGGCACCCCCGCCGGGTATCTCTGGGGTGGGGTTGAGGGCAATCCCTGGAGCCTCCAGGGTTGGTGCCCAAAGCTGCATCTGTCTGACCTGCCAAGGGCCTCTCTTCCATGCCAGTGTTTCCACGTTCCCTACTCAGCGCTCACCATGTTCATCAGCACAGAGCAGAGTGAGCGGGATTCTGCCACTGCCTATCGTGAGTCTTCCCCTCGGCCCGCCTGATCCCACCCACCAGGGACCCTCCTGCCACACTGCTTCCCTTTTGGTCCCAGCTCTCTGCTCTGCTCTGGAGTGTGGGTATGAAGCCATCTTAAAGATAGCTCAGGGCTGGGCGTGGTGGCTCACGCCTGTAATCCCAGCACTTTGGGAGGCCACTGTGGGAGAATCATTTGAGACTGGGAGTTTGAGACCAGCCTGAGCAACTAGCAAGAACTCATCTCTACGAAAAATAAAAAAAAAATTAGCTGGGCGTGGTGATGCGTGCCTGTAGTCCCAGCTACTCAGGAGGATCACTTGAGGCCAGAAGGTTGAGGCAGCGGTGAGCCATGATAGCACCACCGCTGTACTCCAGCCTGGGCAACAGGGTGAGACCCAGTCTCAAAAAGGAGAAAAAAAAAGGCCAGGCCCAGTGGCTCAAGCCTGTAATCCTAGCACTTTGGGAGGTTGAGGTGGGATTGCCTGAGCCCATGGGTTCGAGAATAGCCTGGGCAACTTGGCGAGATCTCATCTTTACAATAAAAAAATCAAAAAATTAGCTGGGTGTGGTAGCACATGCCTGTAGTTCCAGCTACTTGGAAGGCTGAGGTGGAAGGATGCCCTGAGCTCAGCAGGTCAAGGCTGCCATGGCTGTAAGCGTGCCACTGCACTCCAGCCTGGGTGACAGAGTGAGATTCCAAATCAAAAAGTAAAAAAAGATAAACCCTTTATTGCTCAGGTGAGACCCAGAGACATGCAGGTCACACAGAGCAAGGCCATGGGTTTAGGCCAAGGTGCCATTTGCTCTGCCACCTGTTCTCACCTTGGCCTGGAGCTAGAGCTGCTTTCCATCCACCTGACCTTCCCTGGGCCACAGACCGCGAGGCCCCTCCAAAAGACCTCCTTTTCTCTGCCCAGGGATGACCGTGGAGGTGTTGGGCACAGTGCTGGGTACAGCGATCCAGGGGCAAATCGTGGGCCAAGCAAACACACCTTGTCTCCAGGACCCCAATGGCCCTGCAGTGGCCTTGGGAAGTGTCAATCGCACACATGGCATCATCTCACTCAGAGAAACGGTGAGGCCTTGGGCAGGGCAGGGCTTTGGGGAGACAAAGAACATTTCGTGTCAGGGGGCCTGACATGCTCAGCCAGAGAGGAGGGTGTGATGGGAGTGGGGTAGGCAGAGGACTGAGGGTGTGACAAAGCTTGAGGCAGGCGGGATGGGGTGGGGTAAGCAGAGGTGATTTGCAGTGATCCTAACAATAGCAGTAATAGCGAGTATTTACTGAATGTTGGGCATTTGACATACATAACTATTAATAAGCCCAATGTACCCACCTTGCAGAGAAAGAAACTGAAGCTTAGAGAGCTTGAGTCATTTTGTCCATGGTGATAGAGCTGGTGAATTGCAGAGATTTGGAAAGATTTGAACTGTGGGCTTTCAGACTCTGCAGCCTGACTTCTTAGCATGTTGATCTGAGCTTTGCCCAGCCTTGGGAAGCAACAGCAGGCCCAGGGTGATTCTCCCATCTTATAGATGGAGACGGGGCTCTAGAGGAGAAGGGACTGGCCCAAGATCATTGAGTGGGATGCTAGAAGTGGGGCTACTGGGATGAGATCAGACTGACTGACTCTGTATGTTGCCTTCACCACCTTTATAGCAAAATGCATACCTGCTGGCAGCAGGGGTCATCGCCTCCATCTACGTTGTCTGTGCTGTCATCCTGACCCTGGGCGTGCGGGAGCGGAGAGGTGAGGGGGCCCTGGAAGGTGTGCAGTCCCCAGCACAGGGTGGCTGTGTCTTTCTGCCTGGCCCTCAGGCTCTGGGAGGGGCCTCTGCTCCATCCTCACTGTCCCTTCTGACCCCCAGAACCCTATGAGGCCCAGCGGGCTGAGCCACTGTCCTTCTTCCGGGGCCTCCGGCTGGTCATGAGCCATGGCCCATACGTCAAGCTTATCGCCGGCTTCCTCTTCACCTCCCTGGCTTTCATGGTGAGTGGGGCCCTGAAACACTCAGCCTGGGAGAAGGTGTGTTGGGAGTGGGGTAGCTTGAAGGACGAGGTGGTGTGGGGGTAGGGTGAGCAGCGGTCTCTGGAGCATGGGGGATGTTTTGGGAAGGGTCAACCCCAACATCACCTCCTTCCTTGCATTTCCTTCCCCCACCCTGCCCCATCCCCCAGCTGGTGGAGGGGAACTTCGCCTTGTTCTGCACCTACACCTTGGGCTTCCGCAACGAATTCCAGAATCTACTCCTGGCCATCATGGTGTGTGTTGGACCCGAACGTGGGCGGGCAGCCTGGGCTGAAGTGGCACGGGCAGTGGGATGGTTCTTTGGATAGTCAGAGGGTATTTCTCAGACTGGCCCAAGGTCATGAAGAGATGAGGAAGGCTTCCCAGAATATTTGGCTGGACTTTGTCTAAGTAGGACTGTGAAAGAAAGAGTTTGTGATTGGATGTTTCAGTAGACAGTACAATAAAAGCAAAGGTATGGATGGCAAGAACTTTGTGCTCAGAGGTATGAGAAGGCAGGAGATGAGACGACCAAGACCACCTGTCAGCTCCCCTGCGGAGCTGTCAAAGGTGCCTGCCAAATTCCTTTTGCAGCCCAGGTGATGTTGTTTGGCTGCTTTGGGCAGGGCTGGGAGCACCTTTGGGGTCCTGGGAAGGGCAGGAGAGGTCCTGTGGATCTAAGCCCATTTGTCCATCCACAGCTCTCAGCCACGTTCACCATTCCCATCTGGCAGTGGTTCCTAACCCGGTTTGGCAAGAAGACAGCCGTATACATTGGGATCTCAGTGAGTGGGGCTGAGAGGAGAGGGCCTGCGTTGAGCTGGGGGTTACTGATGGGAGCCTCCCAGCTGACCCATCTTCCTGCACCCTTTCCGTAGTCAGCAGTGCCATTTCTCATCTTGGTGGCCCTCATGGAGAGTAACCTGATTGTTACGTACGTGGTAGCCGTGGCAGCCGGCATCAGTGTGGCAGCTGCCTTCTTACTCCCCTGGTAGGTAGATACAGGCCCACCTGGTATCTTCCCACACTCTGAAGCTTCTTGGGGAAAGTTCTGTGGGGCTCCTCCTTCCACAGGCCATTCTGGGGTGGGGGGGAGTGCCCAGGTTGGGGGTGGGGTAGGTCTGCCCTGTATGGTTGTACAGGCTGTGAGCTTTGCAAGAACACATAATCGGGGGACGGGGAATGGGGCTAAAGTCTGGCCTGTGTTCCACTCGCCAAGCTGAGCACCTGGAGTGGAACTATGTCATCTCAGAGGAAGGAAGGGGCCTTCTTTTCTTGTTTGTGGGAAGGTGTCATCCCTTCACGAGCTGCCTGCCTCTGGGGCTGCAGGCTCCCAGAGGGCCATCTCTTTTCATTGACGAGAGGCGCCCTGGGGCTAGTGGGGGCCTGGGGTTGCTAGATGGGTTCCCAAGATGGCTGCCACTCTGCGCAGGTCCATGCTGCCTGACGTGATTGACGACTTCCACCTGAAGCAGCCTCACACCCACGGAACCGAGCCCATCTTCTTCTCCTTCTATGTGTTCTTCACCAAGTTTGCCTCTGGCATCTCGCTGGGCATCTCCACCCTCAGTCTTGAGTGAGTGAGACGAGGACCTGGGGCAGGGCTGGGCAGGCTGGGCAGGGCCAGGCCCTGGGGGCCTCATCCTCACTGCTCTCTTGCCCACTGGGTGCCACAGCTTTGCTGGGTACCAGACCCGTGGCTGCTCTCAGCCGGCACGTGTCAAGTTTACACTGAAGATGCTGGTGACCATGGCTCCCATAGTCCTCATCCTCCTGGGCCTCCTGCTCTTCAAGCTGTACCCCATTGATGAGGAGAAGCGGCGGCAAAATAAGAAGGCCCTGCAGGCTCTGAGGTGAGAGCGGGGAGGGGATGGCATGGTGGAGGGGGTGTTATTCAGCCTAAGCCTTCAACTTGTGCCTTCTGTGGCCAAGTCCAGATTGATCTTCTCTTGACAGCTCTAGCTGGTAGCTATGTGCCAGGCACTGTGTTGAGTGGTTTTACATGTGTTCATTCAACAAATATGTGTTAGATGCCTACTATGTGCCTGGCATTACTGTAGTGAACAAAAGCGAAGCTCTGCCCTCAAGGACTTGTGTCTTCATGATTGTCTCTAGTCCTCCAATGACCCTGGGTGTCAGAATCTGGTGATTCCCACTCCACAGATGAGGAAGCTGAGGTTGAATCAGGCAGAGTGCCTGGCCCAGCTGATGAGAGGTAGGGCTGGGGTTTGAGCCCCAGCCTCACAACTCCAAAGCAGACACTTTTCACTGCCCTCCTGGTATGCAAGACCTCGGGCATGGCCTGAACCCCGCCTTTCAGGAGACCAGAGGGCTTGGTGGAGTGAGTCATGCCAGCCAAGGTCAGAGTTCTAGGGTTTGTGGTGTGCTGTGTGCAGCAAGGACAGTAAATAGAGCAACTAGCAGTTTCTGTGCTGAGAGCAGGAGAGCAAACTGTATGTCCTGTGGTTGACACCCGTCCAACAGCTGGCTAACACTGCAGGGCCAACATCCCGTGAGGAAGGAGGGAGGGAGGCGGGGTGGGGGAGGGGCAAGGACGTGTCCTCCAACCCATCTCCCCCGGCTCTCGCAGGGAAGAAGCCAGCAGCTCGGGCTGCTCTGACACAGATTCCACAGAGCTGGCTAGCATCCTCTAGGGCCCTCTGCGTTGCCCGAAGCCACCATGCTGAAGGCCTGTGTCTCCAAGCACTCGAGGGATCAGGACCTGTTTGCCCACTTGCTGAGCAGCTGGTCTGCAGGTGTCAGGAAGGGAACTGAAGACTCCGGAGGAAGTGGCCCAGGACACTTTCTGTGCCCGCTGTGGAGCCAGCTGCTCTGCAGCCTCCTGCCTCCTCTGCCCACCCGTGGGGCTGAGCCCTGGGGCTGCTACTGTGAATATGCCAAGGACTGATCGGGCCTCGCCCAGAACACTAATGTAGAAACGTTTTTTTACAGAGCCTAATTAATAACTTAATGACTGTGTACATAGCGATGTGTGTGTACGTGTGTGTCTGTGAGCTATTAATGTTATTAATTTTCATAAAAGCTGGAAAACAGCTGCCTGTTTCTGTCTGTGTTCCATCCACTCACCAAGCCCTTTCGTGTCAAGGTTCAGACAGGGAGAGGGTGCATTGAGTCCCAGGTGCCACTGGGTGTGGAGAATGTCTGGAGGTGTGATAATAGCCTCAGCTAACATTTACTAAACACCTACTCTGTACCAGGCACGGCACAGAGACTTTGCACTTAATCTGCTGGTATTCTCATTTAATCCTTGAAGCCATCTTGCTAAATCAAGGCCGTCCCCCTTGAAAGATAAAAAAACTGAGCCCCAGTGTAAAGAGGGACTTGGCTAAAGTCACACAACCAAGCACTCGTAGCTGGAATTCCATCCTAGCTCTGTGAGACACCAGTACCTTCATCAGCACTATCCACTCCCCTGTCTCTGAGAATGACCAATGGCCCGCCTTGGCAGCTGAGCCTATAATCCCAGCACTTTGGGAGGCCGAGGCAAGTGGATTGCCTGAGCCCGTGGGTTCAAGACCAGTACTGGCCACTTGGCGAGACCTTGCCTCTACTCTACAATTAAAAAAATTAACCGGGTGTGGTAGCGTGCACCTGTAGTTCCGGCTGCTTGGGAGACTGAGGCAGAAGGACCGCCAGAGCCCAGGCAGGTCGACGCTGGGATGGCCATGAGTGTGCCACTGCACTCCAGCCTGGGCGATGGAGTGAGACTTCGACTCAAAAAACAAAAAAATAGAGAATGACTGACGTCCTGGGAGGTCGACGGTTGCCCCATATGTGCTGTGTGTGTGTTGTGCCTTGCTTCTCTCTTGGTGCGTGCCTAAGTGTGTGGGGCTGGTTGTGCTGAGACTGACTGTCTGATCCGGGCCCTGTGTGTCCCTGGAGACCTGTGATTCTCTCTCCACAACTGCTATTGACAGTGTTGGGAGGTGAGGCCTGGATGGTGTCGAAGTCCTGGGCTCAAGTGATCCTCCTGGCTCAACCTCCCGAGTCGCTGGGATTAGAGGCTTGTGCCACCACACCTGGCTCACAGAAGGGTTTCTAAACAGGAGAGCTACTCAGTTATCCAGGACAGTTTACAGAGTGAAGGCAAGATCAAGTCGAAGATAAGGAGAGCAGTCAGGATGCTGATGCAATCACACAGGTTAGAGAAGATAAGACCTGGGAAGTAATTAGAGGGATGGGAAGAAGCAAGACGGCTAGCTGTGTATGTGTCAGCTGAGGGACGATCTCATCACTGAGGTATTGGTGAAAAATAACCCCCAACCAAACACCCCTGGTGGGGGGGCAGTTTGGTGGGGAAGGCCAAATTGGTAGCACTTGACTCATTTTTATGGTGTAAGTAACTTTTTTTTTTTTTTTTTGATTCAGAGTCTCAGTCTGTTGCCCAGGCTGGAGTGCAAAGGCCCTCTCATGGCTACTGCAGCCTCAACCTGCTGGGCTCAAGTGGTCCTTCCATCTCAGCCTTCCAAGTAGCTGGGACTATAAATGTGGGCCACCATACCCAAATTGCTCAGGCTGGTCTTGAACCCCTGGGCTCAGGCAATCCTCTCACTTCTGCCTCCCAAAGTACTGGGATTACAGGTGTGAGCCACCATGCCCAGCCAATTTTAGGTTACCAATAGTTGTTCTATCTTGAAAAATTCCTAAAGCATAACAACAGTCTGCTCTCACAAGCTAGTAGGAGCTTGGTCTGCCACTTCACTGGGTCTCATACTTAAGCCAAACTCCAAATGAGGCCCAGAGTAGGGAAGTACTTAGACTATTCAAGCTTGGTTTTTATCCTGGATGTGGGGCTCCCTTTTTGGGTGGGAAGGAGGCTCCTTTTTTTTTTTATGTTTTGGAGTTGGAGTCTCATTCTGTCACCTAGGCTGGAGTGCAGTGGCATGCTCATGGCTACTGCAGCCTTGACCTGCTGGGCTCAGGCAATCCTCCTGCCTTAGCCTTCCACCATGCCTGACTAATTTTTTTATTTATTGTAGAGACTAGGTCTTGACCAGTTGCCCAGGCTGGTCTCGAACCCCTGGGCTCAAGCAATCCTCTCACCTCAGCCTCCCAAAATGCTAGGATTACAGGTGTGAGCCACTACGCCCAGCCAGGAGGCTCCATTTTTACTAATGAAGTACTGCCAAATTACTTTTAGAAATTTCATAAAATATTATTATCAGGCACTATTATATGTGTTTAATAAATACTCATCCAGTTAGCTTCAGAACTTCCCTGTGAGGAAGGCACTATTATTATTATCCCCATGTTTCATATAAGGAAGCTGAGGCATGGTGTTAAGTAACCTACACCAAGTCATCAGACTGTGAGGAAGTGGAGAAGCTGATACTTGAATCCAGGCTGTCTGGTTATAGCACTTGTGCCCTTAGCCACTACTTAAGAGTTTTACTGGCTGGGCTTGGTGGCTCAGCCTATAATCCCAGCACTTTGGGAGGCGGAGGCGAGTGGATTGCCTGAGCCTGCGGGTTTGAGACCAGCCTGGGCAACTTGGTGAGACC
>NW_007259805.1:63556-75469 GCF_000164805.1 Carlito syrichta
CTCAGAAAAAAAAAAAGAGTTTTACTGCGACCAAGTCAGGTCCCACCTCCTTTGTAGCTGCCTGGGCAAGGCGGGAGCCTGGAGTCTGGTCTGGCCTCGGTCTAGTGTGCTCAGAGACTCTGACATAATGTCCCTGGAGGCCCACTCATTCCTCCCCTCTCCCTCCACGCTAATCAGTAACTTCCAAGTCCTGTCTTTAAAAACAATTCATTTAAAATTTCTTTTTTTTTTTTTGAGTCGGAGTCTCACTCTGTCGCCCAGACTGGAGTGCAGTGGCTGCTCCCGGCCACCGCAGCCTCGACCTGCTGGGCTCCGGCGATCCTTCCGCCTCAGCCTTCCCAGTAGCCGGAATTACAGGCATGCGTTACCACGCCCGGTTGATTTTTTTTTTATTTATTGTAGAGCTGAGGTCTCACCAAGTTGCCCAGGTAGGTCTCGAACCCACGGGCTCAGGCAATCCACTCACCTCAGCCTCCCAAAGGCGCGGGATTACAGGCTGAGCCACCGAGCCCAGCCATTTAAAATTTCTAAGTCACCCAAACTTTCTTCTTTCCCATCCCTATAATTATTTCCCAGGTCTTCTCTCACCTGGATGATTACATCAGCATCCTGACTGGTCTCCTTGTCTTCAATTTGATCTCTTCACCTTCACTCTAAACTACCACAGATAACTGAGGAGCTCTCCTGTTTAGAAACGCTTCTCTAAGCCAGGCGTGTTGTCACATCTGTAATCCCCTCGGGAGTCCAAGACAGGAGGATAGCTTGAGGTCAAGACTTCAAGACCAGCCTGGGTCACACAGTGAGAACCCTGTCTTCTCAAAAACGATACTTCCTAGAAATCCTTCTGAGTCCCCCGCTAACCTCCCTAGCCCCGGGTCTAGATGGCCCTTCTTACAGGGCACCTTTCTGGCCCTGGGATACACCTCGGGGAAGCTCTGAGAGCCCATCCCCTTCCTCGTGGTCTCCAACATCAGGCCTGCATGGTGGGGTGGGGGTGGGCAGCGCGTGTGCAGCTGAGTGGATGTGAGCTGTGACTGGAGAGGGCTTTGGCTGCGAGTCAGACTCAACTCCCACTGACCCAGTTTGATGCTTCTCTGCAGGACTGAGTTTCTCCCAAAATGTTCTATTTAGAATTGAAAAACTTTGCCTCTCTCCAGTTTCACGTTCACAGAAAATGGCTCTCCTCTTCCAAGACACCCCTGCTGAGTTGGAGTGTGTGGGGGCATTAAATCTTTGGGAGTGGGACAGGTGGGGAGAGAGGGAAAGTCCTATTGCTTGGGTCATTGGCTATTCCTGGACCCATCTTTAAGAGACGTGCCATCTTGACTTCCTCTATGCTTGGATGCAGCGTTACCACAACAAACCCAGTCCCTCCCTCTTCAATCTGTCTGACGGCCCTCAATCACGCTAACCACACACACCTCCACCATCACCTCTGCTAAAGACCATGTGCAGCTCTGGCGCCACCTGCTGGAAGAAATGGGCAGCGCCTCAACGTTGCAAAGAAGGAATTCCAGATCTGTCACTGATCTGGAATGTTGATTTCTTTTCTTTTTTTTTTTTTTTTTTTTGAGTTGGAGTCTCACTCTGTCACCCAGACTGGAGTGCGGCCACTGCTGCCTCGACCTGCTGGGCTCCGGCGATCCTTCCGCCTCAGCATTCCAAGTAGCTGGAACTACAGGCGTGCGCTACCACGGCCGGCTAATTTTTTTGATTTATTGTAGAGACTGAGGTCTCGCCAAGTTTCCCAGGCGGGTCTAGAAACGGCGGGCTCAGGCAATCCACTCACCTCAGCCTCCCAAAGTGCGGGATTACAGGCTGAGCTACCGAGCCGGCTTGGAATGTTGATTTCATTCATCTGAACAGATATTTACAAGGAGTCTACTCTATATCATGCACCTGTAGGCTTTGAGGATATATTGGTGAACAAAACAGATCTTACTTTCTCGGTGGGGACCAATGGCAAATACATGAATAGATAAGATGACTTCAGATTGTAATGAATACCATGAAAGAAACAGGAAGGATGATGAAGCAGAGGGAACTGCTATGGAGGCTACTTAAAGTTGGGTAATCAGGAAAGAATGTTCTGAGAAAATGACGTTTGACTTCAATCATGAAGGAGAAGAATCAGCCAGACATTTGGAGAGTTTGGGAGAAAAAGTATTGCAGTTAGAGGAGACAGCATAGAACCTGAGGTACCAAAGAGCTTGGCATATTTGAAAGACAGAAAGGAGACTAGCGAAGCCAGAGTGTAGTGGATGAGAGGGTGGTGGTATAAGCTGGGGTTGGGGAGATGCAGAGGAGCCAGGTTCTCCAAGGCCTTGTAGCCCAAGGTGAGAATTTGAGTTTTACCTTAAAGTAGCCAAAAAACCATTGAAGACATTTACACAGGAAAATGATTTACCTTTTTGAAAAATGTCACCCTAGCCGGGCGCAGTGGTTCATGCCTGTATCCCAGCACTTTGGGAGGCCAAGGCAGGTAGATTGCTTGAGCCCAGGAGTTCAAGACCAACCTGGGAAACATAGTGAGACCTTGTCTCTACAAAAAAAAAAATCAAAAGAAGCCCAATGTGGTGGCTTGCACCTGTAGGCCTAACTATTCAGGAGGCTGAGGTGGAAGGATCTCCTGAGCCCAGGAGGTGGATGCTGTGGTGAGCCATGATCATGCCACTGTACTTCAGCCTGGGCAGAAGAATGAGACCCTGACTCAAAAAAGAAAAAAAAAAATGTTGCCCTGACTGCTGTGTGAAGAATTAATAAAGAGGGGTAAAAGTTAAGTAGAGAACATTCTGAAGCTTTTATACTAGTTTAGGTGAGATAGTTTTTTTTTTTGCTTTTGAGTTGGAGTCTCACTCTGTCGCCCAGGCTGGAGTGCAGTGGCCGCTCCCGGCCACCGCAGCCTCGACCTGCTGGGCTCCGGCGATCCTTCCGCCTCAGCCTTCCGAGTAGCTGGAATTACAGGCGCACGCTACCACGCTCGGCTAATTTTTGACTTATTGTAGAGAAGAGGTCTTGCCAAGTGCTCAGGTTGGTCTCAAACCTGTGGGCTCAGGCAATCCTCTCACCTCCACCTCCCAAAGTGCTGGGATTATAGGTGTGAGCCACTGCGCCCAGCTAGGTGAGATTGTTGGTGCTCAGGCTGGGGTGGCACACATACCATATCACTCTCAAGAGCTTCCCATCTACAAAGTGTGGACTGAACAATCCTGCCTCCTACGAATTAGATGAGACATGTGCAGAAGCTGTTTTATGATTAAGATTCCAAGGGAAGACATATTAGTTTATTCAACAATACTGAGAGAGCCCTCCTATATGCCAGGTCCTGTTCTGAGAGTGGGGAAGACAGCAAAATCCCACCTTTATGAACTTTTTCCCTGCCTGGAAAAGCTGATATTGAGTGAGTGAACATGAATGTCATGAATGTCACAGGGAAGAGGAGGGAGCTCTGGAAGTATGTAACAGAATCGGAAAGGTTGAGAGTTCCTGGCCCGGGCCCTGAAGAAAAACAAGGAGTTAGCCGGGTAAAGAGAAGTGCGGAGTAAGAGAGTCTGTCAGGGAGAAGGAACAGAATGTGCTAAAGCTCAAAAACCAGGGAGATCATAGTGAGGTCAAGGAACTTCGGAAAGGCCAGTGTGGCTGCAGCACAAAGACTGAGGGGAGGGGATGCAAGGTAAGGCTGAGGACGAAAGCAGAGGCAGATGGTGCACATGTGTCTTTGTGGGTTATGTGAAGTCTTTTGGCCCCTGTCCTAAGAGCGGAGGGAAACCGTTGAAGCGTTTTACGTAGAGGAGCCGTCTGAGAGATCAAGAGTTTAGAAAGACCTGTCAGCTGCTCTGTGGAGAAAGGATTGAAGGAGGCAAACCTGGAGCAGGTAGACTAATGAAGAGGCTGCTCGTGTAATGTTCCGAGAATGAATGATATCGAAAAGAAAGTACCAGACTGGGGTGGGGGTAGTGGAGGTGGAAAGAAGAGGACTGATTTTGCAGCTGGTTGGACAAGACATAATTGAGGGAGAGAGAAAAAAATGGAGATGATGCCTAGATTTCTAACTTGAAAAACAAGGAGTGGTACCTCAACTCAGTAACACAGGAAATACTAGCTGGGCTTGGTGACTCAGCCTGTAATCTCGCGCCTTTGGGAGGCTAAGGTGAGTGGATTGCCTGAGCCCGCGGGTTCGAGACCCGCCTGGGCAGCGAGACCTCATCTCTACAATAAATCAAAAAAAAAAAATTAGCTGGGCGTGGTAGCACATGCCTGTAGTTCCAGCTACTTGGAAGGCTGAGGCAGAAGGATCGCCAGAGCCCAGCAGGTCGAGGCTGCGGTGACTGGGAGTGGCCACTGCACTCCAGTCTGGGCAACAGAGTGAGACTCCAACTCAAAAAAAAAAACCAACAAAAAAACATAGGAAATACTAGAGCAGGAGCAAGTTTGGGAGACAAAACAATTCATTTGACACTGTCTTGTATTATTTTCATAAAAATAAGGAAGAATTCCACTGTCAAGAGCAAGGAACCACCACTACTAATATACAACATTTGTATTCTATGACCAGTATAAATATACCATATAAATGGCATTAGCCAATGTAGTTAGACAAGAAAAAAATTAGAAAGGAATAAGTAAAATTATCTTTATTTGTCAATGATATATTTGTATTCTAAGAGAACCCAAGTGAATCAACTGAAAAACTGCTCTAAACAATAAGAAAACTCAGTAAAGATATAGGGCATAAAATTAATATACAAAAATCAATACCCTTTATATATACAAACTACAGTAAGCTAAACGGCATTGTTCATTGTGATAATCATGCTACATGTGGCTATTTGACTTTAAGCTTAAAACTTTAAATAAAATTTAAAAATTCAGTTTTTCAGTCATACTAGTCACATTTTAAGGTCTCTCTTGCTCTTTAAAATAGAAATGGGGTCTCATTTAAGTTGTATAGGCTGGTCTTGAATTCTTGGGCTCAAGTGATCCTCCCACCTCAGCCTCTGAAAGAGTTAGGCATGAATCACCACACTCAGCCTTCATTTTAAGGTCTCATCGTCACATGTGACTACTGGCTACTGTATTAGTGTTGTAACAGAGCATTTCTATCATTGCAGAAAGTTATATTGTTCAGTGTTGACTTAGAAGATACAATGAAGCTGGGCTCGGTGGCTCAGCCTGTAATCCTGCGCATTGGGAGGCTGAAGTGAGTGAATTTGCCTGAGCCCGTGGGTTCAAGACCCACCTGGGCAACTTGGCGAGACCTCATTTCTACAATAAATCAAAAATTAGCTGGGTGTGGTAGCGCGCGCCTGTAGTTCCAGCTACATGGAAGGCTGAGGTGGAAGGATCGCCAGAGCCCAGCAGGTCGAGGCTGCAGTGGCCAGGAGCGGCTACTGCACTCCAGTCTGGGTGACAGTGTGAGACTCCAACTCAAAAAAAACACAAAAAACGAAGATACAATGAAAGAGGAGACTTCATTCATGAGAGCGACAAAATACCTTGGAACAAAAGTGAAATAATTTAGACTGGGTGCGATGGCTCACACCTATAATCCCAGCACTTTGGGAGGCTGAGGTGAGAGGATGCCTGAGCCCACGAGTTCCAGACCAGCCTGGGCAACTTGGCGAGACCTCGTCTCTAAATAAATCAAAATATTAAGGCTGATTGCAGTGGCTTAAGGCTGTAATTCCAGCACTTTAGGAGGCTGAGGAGAGAAGAGCTCAGGGGTTCAAGACCAGCCTGGGTAACTTGGCAAGACCTCATCTCTACAATAAATTTAAAAAACATTAGTTGAGTGTGGTGGCGCATGCCTGTAGTTCCAGCTACTTGGAAGGCTGAGGCAGAAGGATCGCCTGAGCCCAGCAGGTCAAGGCTGCGGTGGCTGTGAGTGTGCCACTGCACTCCAACCTGGGCGACAGAGTGAGACTCTGACTCAAAAAAAAAGTGAAATAATTTCTCCTGAAATCACATAACTTACTTTTTGTCACAAGCCCCCTGCTGGGACCTCCTTGCACCTTAGGACACAGCCAAAGTATTATCTCTTTGGGAGTCTTTCCCACCTTTCCAATCTGGGTCAGAGATTCTTCCAGTCTCTCTCAGTGCAACTTATACTTGATCATAACTATTCACCTACTTGCTAAAATTTATTTGTAACCCCAAAATCAATACTCATGGTCACTCATGAGCATGCACAGGGCAGTGAAATTTTTGAGTTGTCTGAATGCATGTGCCCAGCTAAGGATGAACAAGGTAATGCTTAACCTTCTCTTGTTCACTTCATGTTATTAACAAGTGGCTTTTTGTGGTCTATTTAGTGCCACGTTTTTTGCATTTTTTTTTTTTTTGAGTTGGAGTCTCAAAACTGTTACCCAGACTGGAGCGCCTCGACCTGCTGGGCTCCGGCGATCCTTCCGCTTCAGTCTTCAAAGTAGCTGGAACTTCAGGTGCAAGCTATCATGCCTGGCTAATTTTTTTGATTTATTATAGAGATGAGGTCTTGCCTGCCCAGGCGGGTCTCGAACCTGCGGGCTCAGGCAATCCACTCACCTCAGCCTCCCAAAGGCGCGGGATTACAGAGTGAGCCACTGAGCCCGGCGTTTTTTGCATTTTTATGCTTTATTTTTTTAGTGATGGTGACTCATGCCTGTAATCCCAGCACTTTGGGACACTAAGGCGAGACGATGATCTAAGCTCAGGAGTTTGAGACCAACCTGGGCAACATGTCATGGTGGTGCACGCTAGTTGGTAGTCCCAGCTAGCTGGGAGGCTGAGGCAAAAGGATTGCCTGAGGCCAGCAGGTAGAGGCTATGGTAGCCATAACCATGCTACTGCACTCTAGCCTGAGTGAGAGAGTGAGACTCTGACTCAAAAAAAAAAAAAAAAAAAAAAATTCCTCCCAAAGCACAGTGTGGAAGTCCTTTCTAGTGCTCCTAAGAATATAAAGATCGTTGCTATGGTTTGAAATTTGCCCCCCAAATTTCATGTGTTGGAAACCTAATCCCCAAACTCATATGTTATTTAAAGATGAGGCCTTGAGAGGTAATTAGGATTATATAAGGTCATCAGGTGCCTCCATGATGGGATTTGTAACTCTATAAGAAGAGGAAAAGGGTTCTGAGCTGCCATCACACTCACTCTTGCTCTATGTGATGCCCTCCACCATGTTATGATGTAGCAAGAAAGTCCTCACCAGATGCTGGTGTTATGCTCTTGGACTTCTTGGCTTCCAGAACTGTAAGAAACAAATTCTTCCTTTTAAACTACTCAGCCTCAGGTATTCTGCTATAGCAACAAAAAATGGACTAAGACAGTTGTGATGTGCCTTACAGAAAAAATACATAGATAAACTTCATTCAGGCATGAATTATAATAATACTATTGGACATGAGTTCAACATTATAAATCAATACTATACATAAAATAAGGTGTCTTTAAATAGAAGTGCATGTAAAACAAGGTTGTATATTGATCATTTGGTAAAAACATGATCGGGGCTCACAGGAACCTAATCTTGTATTTCTCCTAGGAGCATTTTCTAATTCAGTGTTCATGGTGACTATATAGAATATAACAGCTACAAATAATGTAGCCAATTGTACAGGTAAATCTCTGCCTCTTGCCTGGACTGTGAGCTCCTAGGGCAGGGCCCACCTTGGATCACAAATCTTTGTATCTCTAGGATATAACACAATGCCTGGTACAGAGGAGGAGTCATAATACAGGTGGAAGAAAAGAAGAGAAGAGAGAGAGAGAAGAAAGAAATAGCAATAATAGAAGAGGTAGCAGCCAGAGAAGGTTTTGGACAAGGTCCAGAACTTCCTCTTTTCCTCCAGGGCAGCTGAGAAGGGCTGGGTGGAGCTCACATCTCCAGGGCAGTCAAGGAAATCCCTGACTGCTATGGCTTAAAGCCCTTTCCGGGGTGAGGCCCAAGCCCTAGAGAGGCCCACCCTGGGTGAGCCCTTATTGCTCACCCTCCAGAAAAATGACTTTTGTCTGGCAGAAATCCTGTTGAAACTGGCCTGGGGTGGGTGAACTGGGTCCCTGCCCCAAGGCAATCCAAGGTGGCCTGGATGGCTTAGGGGAAGTCTAGGATGTCCTAGGATGACCTACAGTCAGAGAAGTAGGGAAGGGAGGGGCTGTCTGTCCTTACAGTGGTTCATAAGAGATGGGGAATGAGGCCTGAAACCTCTCTGCCTCCTGTCTACCACTAGGGACACGACAGCCACTCATCCTAGTACCTTCCCCTTCAGTGACTCCAATGGAGCCACAAAGGATACCAGTACCAGAGAAAGCATGAGACACCCAGACTATCCCTCAGGCTCAGAGAGGGCAAAGGGGTTGCACAAAATCACACAGCCAACCAGAGGTGGAAGGAGGAGAGAACCCAGGTTTCACTTCCAGTTCAGAGCTATTTTTGTTTTTCTACCAAATTTGCCATTCTCTCTCTCTCTCTTTTTTTTTTTGAAAGCAGGATTTATTGAAGACAGAAAAGCTCCCACAGTGGGAGGGTACCCAAAGGGGTTGCCCAAATTTGTCACTTTCTGCCAAGACTTTTGTCCTGTGTCCTTCTCCCCTTCTATCAGGACCCAGGCTCCAGAGCTAGTTCCCCAGCAGTCTAGGCTTCCAGCAGAGGGGCTTGGTATTTCTGTCAACACAAAGAGATACTCACTGAATGGGAGGATCTGTTCCATTCCCTGCCATTCCTTAAAGGGACCCAGGAGCAGAGGGAAGAGACCTAGGTTTTCTAATCCCACCCCAACCTGATGCTTGGATACCCTTCACAAGATCCCTGCCTCACTGCTTGGCTGGCTTCTTTCTGCACATACCATTAGCAAGTAGCTTATTATTGCTCAAGGCAGCCTGCTTCATTTCTGGAGAAAGGTATAAAAGAAGGCTTCCTTGTCTTGCATGGAAACCATTTCCTTGTAACTTGCCTCCAGAGATCCTAGACCTGCCCTTCAGTGTCCGCATCTCCCTATGTCCCATTGGAAACCTGCAGAGATTTGAAGATGGACCGTGTCCCCCAAAATGGGATCAATGGTCATTCTTCTTGTTATACTTGTTTTAATATTCCATAAAGAGCAAGCATTTATTTTGCTTTTGTAATCTTAAAAACGACTTATTTTAAATATTTTATTGAGATATAATTTCCATACAGGAAAGCACACAAATCTTAACCATAAAGCTCGGTTTTTCCATATGCATACACCCACGTAGTCTCTACCCAGTTGTTAGTTCCCCGTCCACCAGTGGGAACCACTATTCTGATTTCTATCTCCATAGATTAATTTTGCTTATTCCTGAACTTCTTGTGAGTGGGATCATGCAGTATGTATTCTTTTGTGTCTGGCTTGTTTCTCTCAGCATGATCTTTTTGAGATTCATTCATGTTGTTCTGTGTATTCACAGTTGTTTTATTTTTATTATTGCTGGTAATGTTTCATTGTATTAATATATTACAAGTTGTGCTGATGGTTATTTGAATTTTGTCCCACTTTTGGCTATTATGGATAAAGCTGCTATGAGCATTCTTGTACAAGTCTTTTGATGAATTTATGAATGAATCTTCCTCAGGTATGTGTGGACATGAAATTGCAGGGAGGATCATAATGTAGGTATGTACTTGGCTTCACAGGAAATTGCCAAATAATACATGACAGTTCTAGTTGCTCAACATCCTCAACAACCCTTGATAATGACTGTAAAATACATTTTTTATTTTAATTTTTAATTAAAAAAAATTTTTTTTTGAGTCAGAGTCTCACTCTGTCACCCAAGCTAGAGTGCAGTGGCTTGCTCATGGCCACCACAGCCTTAACCTGCTGGGCTCAGGCGATCCTTCCTCATCAGCCTTCTAAGTAGTTGGAACAACAGGCATGTGCCACCACACCCGACTAATTTTTTGATTCATTGTAGAGATGAGGTCTCACCAAGTTGCCCAGGCTGGTCTCGAACCCGTGGGCTCAGGTAATCCTCTCACCTTGGCCTCCCAAAGTGCTGGGATTATAGGCATGAGCCACCGTGCCTGGCTGTAAAATAAATTTTTTAGTCATTCTGCTAGATATCTATGATTTCTTATGGTTTTATTTATTTATTTCATTTTGGTTTTTGAGCCAGAGTCTCACTCTGTTGTCCAGGCTGGAGGGCAGTGGCATGCTCATGGCCACCGCAGCCTCGACCTGCTGGGCTCAGGTGATCCTTTCGTCTCAGCCTTCCAAGTAGCTGGAACTATAGGCACAGGCCACAATGCCTAGCTAATTTTTTGATTTATTGTAAAGATGAGGTATAACCAAGTTGCCCAGGCTGGTCTCAAACCTGTGGGTTCAGGCAGTCCTCTCACCTCAGCCTCCCAAAGTGCTGGGATTATAGGTGTGAGCCACCGCACCTGACCATCTTATGATTTTAATATCCATTTCTTTGATGATATATTATTTTAAGCATCTTTACATATGTTTATTGTCCATTCAAATTTCCTCTTTTATGAAATGCTTTTAAAAAAATTTTTAATTTTAAAGATGTGGGGTACAATTCAGGGTTAGGTATATAAGCGTTCACTATGCAGGTACGTTTGCTGATGATGTGTGTCTCCCCCCTCTCCCAGCAATCTCCCACTACTGCCAATTCCACTCCCCTCCCACAGTTTCCCACTACTGCCAATCCTTTTCTTTGAAATGCCCTTTTAAAACCTTTCCTTATTTGAATTTAATTAATTTATTTATTTATTGAGTTGGAGTCTCACTCTGTTGCCCAGGCTGGAATGCAGTGGCATGCTCACGGCCACCGCAGCCCCGATCTGCTGGACTCAAGCGATCCTTCTGCCTCAGTCTTCCAAGTAGCTGTAACTACAGGCACGTGCTACCAAGCCCGACTTATTTTTTGATTTATTGTAGAGACGAGGTCCACCAAGTTGCTCGGGCTGGTCTCAAATCCTTGAACTCAGGCAATCTCCTTGTCTTGGCCTCTCAAAGCACTGGGATTACAAGCTTCAACCACCACTCCTGGCCTAATGATATCTTTTGATAATCAGATATTTTTCATTTTAATTAAGTCCAATTAGTCTATTTTTCTTTTATAGTATAGACATTAGATTAAGAAATCTTCATGCTGGGCTCGGTGGCTCAGCCTGTAATCCCGCGCCTTTGGGAGGCTGAGGTGAGTGGATTGCCTGAGCCTGCGGGTTCGAGACCCGCCTGGTCAGGTGAGACCTCATCTCTACAATAAATCAAAAAATTAACCAGGCATGGTAGCGCGCGCCTGTAATTCCGGCTACTCGGAAGGTTGAGGTGGAAGGATCGCCGGAGCCCAGCAGGTCGAGGCTGTGGTGGCCGGGAGCGGCCACTGCACTCCAATCGGGGCGACAGAGTGAGACTCCAACTCAAAAACAAAAAAAAAAAGAAATCTTCATTTACACCAACATCAAAAAATAGTGTCTTATGTTTTTATTTAGAAGTTGACTTGTAGTTTTTGTATTTAGGTCTATGACCCATCTCAAATTAATTTTTGTGTATAGTTTGAGTTAAGTGTCAGAGTTCGTTTTTCTCTATATCTATCTAATAGTTCTAGCACCTTTTATTTAAAGACCATTTTCCTCCTACTTAATTACTGTGTCATCCTTGTAAATCAAGAGAGCATATACTTGCAGGCCCATTTCTGGACTCTTTATTCTGTTCAACTGATCTACTTGAATATTATTACTCCAAAAGTATACTGCTTTAATTACCATAGCATTAGAGTAAATCTTGAAACTTAGTGGTGTAGGTCAGGGGTCTTCAATCCCATCCCACAGACTGGTATCGGTCCCTAGTCTGTTAGGAACCGGCTGCACAACAGGAGGTGAATGGTAGGCAGGCAGATGAAACTTCCCGGCCACTGCAGCCTCAACCTGATGGGCTCCGGCGATCCTTCCACCTCAGCCTT
>NW_007259805.1:75489-78401 GCF_000164805.1 Carlito syrichta
TTGATTTATTGTAGAGATGAGGTCTTGCTGCCCAGGCGGGTCTCGAACCCGCGGGCTCAGTCAATCCACTCACCTCAGCCTCCCAAAGGCACGGGATTACAGGCTGAGCCACCAAGCCTGGATTCAACTTTTTTTTTAATGAGATCTTACTATGCTGCCCTCACTGGTCTTGAATTCCTGCCCTCAGGTGATCCTCCCACCTCAGCCTCCAGAGTAGCTTGGATTACAGGCACATGCCAATCTCAACTTCATTTTTTTAATCAAGTTTTTTTAGATATCCTAAGTTGTTTAATTGTCCATGTGCATTTTGGAATCAGCGTGACAATTTACACACACACACACACACACACACACACACACACACACACACACACAGACTGCTGGGAGTTTGATTGAATTGCACTGCATTGAATCTATGGACCAATTTGGAAAAAAATTGGTATCTTAATAGTACTGAGTCTTCTAATTCATGAACATGGAATATCTGCCCATTTATTTGGGTCGTTTAATTTATCTCAAGAATATTTTATAGTATTCAGGTTGAAGTCTTTTTTCTTTTTCTTTTTTTGAGTTGGAGTCTCACTTCGTTGCTCAGGTTGGAGGGCAGTGGCACACTCATGGCCACCCCAGCATTGACCTGCTGGGCTCTGGTGATCCTTCCACCTCAGCCGTCCAAGAAGTCAGAACTACAGGAGCATGCTACCATGCCTCGCTAATTTTTGCTTTATTGTAGAGACGAGGGCTCGTCAAGTTGCCTGGGCTGGTCTCGAACCCGTGGGCTCAGGCAATCCACTCACCTTGACCTCTCAAAGTGCTGGGATTACAGGCTGAATCACCGATCCCGGCCCAGGTTGAAGTCTTATATACTTTTCAATAGATTTATTCATAAGTTTTTGATATTTTTGATACTGTTATAAATATTGTTTTGGAAATTTCATTTCCTAATTGTTGCTAGTATGAAGAAATACATTTGTTTTCTATATTGATCTCATATCCAGCAGCCTTGCTAAATCTACTTATTAATTCTATGAAACTCCCACCTTTTTCTTTTTGAGTCAGAATTTCACTCTGTCTCCCAGGCTGACAGTACAGTGGCATGGTCAAGGCTACCACAGCTTCAACCTACCGGACTCAGGTGATCCTTCCACCTCAGTCTTCCAAGTAGCTGGAACCAAAGGCATGCACCACCAAATCTAGCTAGTTATTTATTTATTGTAGAGATGAGGTGTCACCAAGTTGCCCAGGCTGCTCTCAAACTCCTGGACTCAGGCAATCCTATTGCCTCTGCCTTCCGAGTGCTGGGATTACAGGTGTGAGCCATCATGCCAGCTGAAACTTCCATATTTTTAATTTAGAAAACATTTTCATTGACTTCAAAGTTCAAGCTAATATTTTCATTATTTTAAACCATCCTAGCCTTTGACCAGTGACTTTTATCTTTCTGGTTCATTTTCTCTAATACCCTGAGTCCAATAATTGTTCAATCTCTTCATGACCCACTGGTCCTATCACCTTATCACCTTTTGATTGCCCTTCACCTTGTCTACGTACCTACCTTAGATTCCATAACTTCTTTATCATTACTTTCTTGCCCCTTTTCTCCTCCATAGATCTTGCCTGAATATACTCCTGTATAAATCCTAATCTCAGCCTCAGCATGATTATTTTAGTCTACTCAGGTTGCTCCAACAAAATGCCATAGACTGGGTAGCTTAGACCTCAAGCCTTTTTTCTCACAGTCCTAGAGGCGGGAGCCCAAGATCAAGTGCTGACACATTCGAATTTGGGTGAGAACCCTCTGCCTGGCTTGCAAGTGACTACCTTCTCTGTGTGTTCTCAGTGGAGAGTGAGCGAGCTCTGGTCTATCTTCTTCTTGTAAGGACACTGATCCCAATATGGCCCTACCCCCCATAATCTCATCTAGGCCTAATTATCTTCCAAAGGCCTTGCCTCCAAATACTGTCACAATGGGGGTTCGAGCTTCAACATATGGGGTTTTTTGGGTACTCAGTTCAATCCATGGCAATAGTTGATAGAGATACACAATATTGACTAGTTTTACTTATTTTATTTTATTTTTTTGAATTGGAGTCTCTTTTTTTTTTTGAGTTGGAGTCTCATTCTGTTTGCCCAGGCTGTAGTGCAGAGGCACGATCACGGCCACTGCAACCTTGACCTGCTGGGCTCAGGCGATCTTTCCACCTCAGCCTTCCAAGTAGCTGGAATAACAGGCACGTGCCACCAAGCCTGGCTAATTTTTAAAAAAAATTTGTTGTAGAAATGAGGTCTTGCCAAGTTGCTCAGGGAGGTCTCAAACCCATAGATTCAGGCAATTCTTTCACCTCAGCCACCCAAAGTGCTGAGATTATAGGCATGAGCCACCATACCCAGCCTTATTTTATATTTTCAGATATGGGGTTTTGCTCTATCACCCAGGCTGGAGTGCAGTGGTATGATCACTGCAACCACAAACTCCTGGACTCAAGGGATCCTCCGGCCTCAGCCCCCAGAGTAGCTGAGACTACAGGTGTGTGCCACCACACTTGAAAATTTTTTTAGAGGCAGGGTCTTGCTATGTTGTCCAGGTTAATCTCAAACTCCTGGCTTCAGGGGATCTTTCCACCTCAGCCTCCCGAGTAGCTGGTAATACAGGCATGAACCACAATGCCTGGAGAGTTTCACTTTAAATGAGTCAGTAGTGCTGCTCATTTCTCTGGTCTAGTTGTTCTCCAACTCTCTTAGCCAACTGTTTCACACTCGGCCTCCTCAAATCTCCACTCTCTTCCCCATCCTCACTCTCAACGATGATTTTGCTTCTTTTTTCATTAGAAAAGCAGTCAGAGCTGGGCTCCGTGGCTCAGCCTATAATCCCGCGCCTTTGGAAGGCTGAGGTGAGTGGATTGCCTGAGCCC
>NW_007259805.1:78453-79921 GCF_000164805.1 Carlito syrichta
ACCCCAAACAAAAAAAAAAAAAAAAAAAAAGAAAGCAGTCAGAAGAGGACCGCTATCATTATCCCACCATCACAAATACCTGCCCACTAGCATCTGTGCCCACATACTCTGTTTTCCTCCTTTTAGCAATACATGAGCTTTCCTTGTTCCTATGCGAGATCAAGCCCTCCACCAGTATACCAGATCCCATCTCCTCTCCCCTATTCAAGCACATTCCTTCTGCAATTACTTTATCTCTCTCGTATCTTCCATTTTTCTTGTCTTCTGATGCACTCTCAGCAACTTACAAGCGTGCTATGATATTTCTTATCTTTTTTTTTTTTTTGAGTCAGAGTCTCACTCTGTCATCCAGGGTAGAGTGCAATGGCACGCTCATGACCACCGTAGCCTTGACCTGCTGGGCCTAGGTGATCCTTCTGCTTCAGCCTTCCAAGTAGCTGGAACCAAAGGCATGCACCACCACACCTGGCTAATTTTTATTTATTTATTGTAGAGACGAGGTCTTGCCAAGTTGTCCAGGCTGATCTCAAACCCATGGACTCAGGCAATCCTCTCGCCTCTGCCTCCCAAAGTGCTGGGATTACAGTCATGAGCCACTGCTCCCGACTGATATTTCTTATCTTAAAAACCATATTCTTCCCTTGACAGCACACTCTTTTCTATCTACCACCCATTTCTTAAATCCACTTTAATAGCAAAACATCTCAAATGATTGTCTCTATCCTCTGTCTCTTTTCTACTCCCATTCTCTCTTGAACCCACTTCAGTCCATTTACCTAACCACAGAGAATGCTGTAAGAGAGAGCAGTGATATGAGGCAGTATTTAGAGAGGGAAATGATTGACATCAAACCCAGTGAGGTTTTCTCCCACCATTACACCATAACTACTCTTTTTTTTTTTTTTTTGAGTCAGAGTCTCACTCAGTCACCCAGACTGGAGTGCAGTGGCCACTCCCGGCCACCGCAGGCTCGACCGCTGGGCTCTGGCAATCCTTCCACCTCAGGCTTCCAAGTAGCCGGAACTACAGGCGCACGCTACCACGCCCGGCTAGTTTTTGATTTATTGTAGAGATGAGGTCTCGCCAAATTGCCCAGGCGGGTCTCGAACCCGCAAGGCTCAAGCAATCCACTCACCTCAGCCTCCCAAAAGCGCGGGATTACAGGCTGAGCCACCAAGCCTGGCTACCATAACTACTCCTATCAAGGTCACCGATGATCTTCGCATTGCTAAAACCAATGGTCAGTTGTCAGTCATCCTCTCACTTGTCCCATCTGCAGTCCAGACGATGACTTCTTTCTTGAAACACTCACTTGACTATGCAGGTACACCACTCTTTCTTTCTTTTTCCCACCCCCCACCTTTTTATTTATTTAATTTATTTATTTGTTTTGTTTTTTTTTTTTAAATTGGAGTCTCACTCTGTCGCCCAGACTGGAGTGCAGTGGCTGCTTCTGGCCACTGCAACC
>NW_007259805.1:80087-92839 GCF_000164805.1 Carlito syrichta
TCACCTCAGCCTCCCAAAGGCACGGGATTACAGGCTGAGCCACCGAGCCCGGCTCCCCTACCTTTTTAAACTGAGACAGGGTCTCGCTGTGTTGTCCATGCTGGTCTTGAACTCCTAGGCTCAAATAATCCTCCTGCCTCAGCCTCTTGAGTTGCTGGGATTACAAGCATGCCCAGTCTTTCTTCTTTTCTTCCTTCCTGGCTTTTCCTCCCATCATCCCAACCTCCACCTGGACCTCCCAGGAACCTGTCTTAGGCCTCTTTCTTGTCTACACTCTTTGCCTTGGCTAGTGGGTCTCATAACCCTATCAGATCTAATGATCCCTTTTAATTTCATTTACTTTATTTTTTAAATCTTTTATCATAAAGAATTTCAAACATACATGCAAAAATAAAGAGAAAAACACAATATACTCCCATATGTATATCACCTAGATTCAATATTTAACAACATTTTGGTCAGGTTATGGAGGCTCACGCCTGTAATCCTAGCACTTTGGGAGGCCAAGGCAGAAGGATTTCTTGAGGCCAGGAGTTTGAGATCAGCCTGGGCAACATAGGGAGATCTCATCTCAACAAAAAACAGAAAAGAAAATTAGCTGGGTGTGATGATGTGTGCCTGTAGTCCCAGCTACTTGAGAGGCTGAGGTTGCAGGATTGCCTGAGCCCAGGACGTCAAGGCTGAGGTGAGCTGGGATCATGCTACTGCATTCCAGCCTGGGCAACAGAGTGAAACTCCAACTCAAAAAGCAAACAAACACAAAAAACACACACAACAACAAAATAGGCCGGGCTCATGGTGGCTCATGCCTGTAATTCCAGCACCTTGGGAGGCTGAGGTGGGAGAATCAATTGAGGCCAGGAGTTCAATGTCAGCCTGAGCAACATAGTGAGACCCTATCATAAATAAATAAATAAATAAATAAATAAATAAATAAATAACAACATTTCCCTCCATTTGCTTTATCTAGCCCTTTCTTTTTTGGTTTTTGTCAAAATATTGTAAAGCAAAACCTGGGTATCATGTCATTTCACTCCACATACTTCAGTATGCATTTTGTGTGAATATGGGCCATTTATTTGCATGTCCACAATGCCATGATTATGCCTAACAGAATTTAAAATAGTTCTCGAGTGTCATTTTATACCCGGTCTGTAATTGCACTTTCCCTAATGTCTCAGATATGTCTTATTACAGTGAGTTTGTTCATATTTGGATCCAAAAAAAGGTCTACACACTACATTTTGCTGTGCCCTTAAAATATTTTTAGTCCCCAGCAGTTCTCCTTCCCCCATTATTTTTTATACCATTGACTTACTGCAGAAACCAGCTCCATTGTCCTGTAGAATGTTCCACGTTCTGGATTTGCTCTCTTTTTATAACGAATCTTTTGTAACTTGGCCCTCTACTGTCCTCAAATGAAATTCAGAGATAATATAACTACTGTGTTAGTTAGGGGCTGGCAGGAAACAGATGGCACACTCAAACTGAGTCTAATTGAAGCCAGTTTAATGAAGGGATTATTGCCAAAGACGTGGGCAAAGTTAGGGGAACCAATGGAATGATGTAGCATTGGAGGGAGTCTCTGCCACCCCTAGGCCTGAAGGGCCAGCATAAGGGAGTGGCTTTTCCCTTGGCTGAACCCAGCTGGAAGCCATTGGGCAAGCAAGCTGGCTGCTGCCATCCATGAAAGTCAGCCTCTGGGGCAGGAAGCAGGTGCTGAAGGAGCAAGCGGCGATTTCCTCCCACCCCAATCTACATACATCATTTCAAACGAAGGAATTTAATTTCCTAGTGTAACATGAGGAAAAACAAGAGGAAACGAATGCATAAAAACATAATAGATTTAAACATGTAAAAATTATGTACAGCTTCATCAGGAGCCCTGATGATAGACTGTCAGATGCTTGCAGTCATTCCCAGAATCGCTGGGCCTGCCGAAGCTGTCCATGCAGACTGATCCGGGAGAACTGGACTGGCAGCTCAAATACAGCAAGCAGTGTGTTGTTGATTTTCCAAACAAAACAAAGCACACTCGTTCATCAATTATGTGGAAGTGGTGTTCCTAGGAAACACAGTGCATATTAAAACCATACAAAAAGGTCAGGCTTGGTGGCTCACACCTGTAAAGTCAGCACTTTGGGAGGCCGAGGAGAGAGATCGCTTGAGTCCACAAGTTAGAGACCAGCCTGGGCAGCATAGTGAGACCTCGTCTCTATGAAAAATCAAAAAAATTTGCCAGGTATGTGTGGTGCCCACCTGTAGTTGCCACTACTCAGGAGGCTGAGGCAGAAGGATGGCTTGAACCCAGGAGATCGAGGCTGTGGTGAGCTGCGATCATGTCACTGCACTTGAGTCTGGGTGACTGAATGAGACCGACAACTCAAAACAGAAACAAAAACAAAAACATACAAAAAAGCTGAGCACAGTGGCTTATGTCTGTAATCCCAACACCTTGGGAGGCCAAGGCAGAAGGATTGCTTGAGCCCAGGTGTTCAAGATCAGTCTAAGCAAAATAGTGAGACCTCATCTCTACAAAAAAAAAAAAAATCAAAAAAATTAGCCAGGTGTGTTGGTGCATGCCTCTAGTCCCAGTTACTTGGGAGACTGAGGTGGGAGGATCACTTGAGCCCAGGAGTTTGAGACTACGTTGAGCTGTAATTATGCTACTACTCTCAGCCTGGACAACAGAGTGAGATGGCAACTTAAAAAAAAAAAAGTTTGTGTTCATGTGGAAAACAGTCAGATTCTAGGTTGAGATAAATAATAAATATATGTTGCCGAGTGTGGTGACTCACGCCTAAAATCCCAGCACTTTGGGAGGCAGAGGTAAGAAGATTGCTTGAGCCCAGGGGTTCAAGACCAGCCTGGGCAACTTGGCAGGACTTCATTTCTATAATAAATCAAAAAATTAGCCGGGTGTGGTGGTGCATACCTGTAGTTCCAGCTACTTAGAAGGATGAAGTGGAAGGGTTGCCTGAGCCCAGCAGGTCGAGGCAATGGTGGCCGTAAGCGTGCCACTGCATTCCAGCCTGGGCAACAGAGTGAGACTCTGACTCAATAATAATAATAATAATAATAATAATAATAATAAACATATTTTTCACCAAATGAATGTCCAGGACAACTGAAAATCATGGAATGTGGGATAGTTACTGTTGTTCAGGATTGCCCTGTGCATTGGTGTGCTGTAGGATGTCTGGCCCTGGCCCTCCCCACTGAGCTCTGTAGTGCCCCTCACCCTAATCATCATGACAGCCTCCATCCCCCCACCCTAATCTTCCAGCAAATTTCCAGAATAATTTTCTCTAGTGGGTAGGTATACCAGTAGAGAATCATTGACCTAGGCGATCGCCTCCGGTCCTGGGATTTAAATTCACTGATGCCTTCCAAACTATTTGTTCAGCTTCATCCTCTCTCCTGATATACACATATATATTGTTTCTACTTGATATCTCTATTTACATCACTAACCGGCATGTCAAAATTTACATGTCAAAACCAAAACCTTAAGTCTACTCCCCAACACATACACCTCTACCCTTCTCTTCTCCCAGGTTTATTTTAGTTTAGTAGATAGCAACTTAATCCTAGTTGTTCAAGTCAAAAGTATTAGGCTCATTCCTGAGACCTCTCTTTTTCTCATGCCCCACATCGGGCTGTACATTAAAAACACACTCCAGTCTGATCCCTTCTTTTTTTGAGACAAGGTCTTACTCTCTTGCCTAGGCTGGAGTACAATGGCAAGACCATGGCTCATCGCAGCCTTGACCTTCTGGACTTAGGCAAGCCTTCCGCCTTAGCCTCTCGACTAGTTGGGACTACAGACATGCCACCATGCTGGCTAATGTTTTTTATTATTTCTTTTATAGAGAAGGTCTCTCTATGTTGCCTAGACTGGTCTTGAACTCCTGGGCTCAAGCAATCTTCCCACCTCAGTCTCCTAAAGTACTGAGATTACAGGCATGAGCCACTGTGCTCAGCAATAGTCTGATCTTTTTTTTTTTAGCATCCCCACCATCAGTATCACCATATCCCTGGTCCAAGTTATTATCATCTCTCCCTGAATGGCTACAACAGCCTCCAAAGTGTTCACTCTGCTTCCACTCTGGTTCCTACTTTCTATTTGCAAAATAACAGCCAGTGTGATTATTTTCATTTTGTTTATTTATTTTTGAGTTGAAGTCTCACTCTGTTGCCCAAGTTGGAGGGCAGTGGCATGCTCATGGTCAACACAGCCTTGACCTGCCAGGCTCCTGCGATCCTTCCACCTCAGCCTTCCAAGTTGCTGGACTATAGGTGTGCACCACCATGCCCAGCTAATTTTTTGACTTATTGTAGAGATGAGCTCTGCCCAGGCTGGTTTCGAACCTGTGGGCTCAGGCAATCCTCTCACCTCGGCCTCCCAAAATGCTGGGATTATAGGCGTGAGCCAATGCACCTGGCCAGTGTGATTATTTTTTAAAATGTGAATTTGATCATATCATGCCTCTACTCCAAACCCTGCAATGGGTCCCCAACTCACTAGAGTTACAGCCAAAGCCTTTGCCATAGTTGCTTAAGCTCTAGGTCACCTATTTCTCTTCTCTCTCTGAGCTTGATTTTATTAGCCTAAATATCTCTTGAATCTGTCTACTTCCCCATAGTCCTCACTGCCACCATCCTGGTTTAGATCATTATTGTCTCTGGTCTGGGTCAGCCTCTTCAAAATCTCCTTGGTCTTCATCTTGCCTGCTTAAATCTGTTCTCCACACTGCAGCCACACAGATTTTTCTAAAAAAAGATGTGACCATGAGCCTCCCTCTACTTTTTTTTTTTTTTTGAGTCGAAGTCTTAATCTGTTGTCCAGGCTTGAGTGCAGTGACACGTTCATGGCCACCACAGCCTTGACCTGCTGGGCTCAGGTGATCCTTTCAGCCTCAGTCTTTCAAGTAGCTAGAACTACAGGCATGTACCACCATGCCCGGCTAATTTAAAAAAAAAAATTTATTGTAGAGATGAGGTCTCACCAAGTTGCCCAGGCTGGTCTCGAACCCGTGGGCTCAGGCAATCCTCTCACCTCGACCTCCCAAAGTGCTGGGATTATAAGCGTGAGCCACTGCACTCGGCCAAGTCTCCCTCTACTTAATACTTGTCATCAATTCCCCATTGTCCAGAGGATAAAGTCCAAACACTTTACCATGGCATCTCTACCCATCTGTTCTGCTCCTTTCTGTTATATGAGACAGAGTATGCTTCTATCTTAGGCCAATCTTTCGACTTGTGCACCAGAATCTATCTATCTTCTCTCCCTTGGTTAAGGGCACTGTTTCTGAAATTACTGTTTTTTTCTGCAACACCAGTTTTTCCCATGCTACTGAACTATTTTCATCAGCACAAATCGTGCCATATTTTTTTGTATCTCTCATATTAAAAAAAAAAAGAAAGCTTATCTCTAGGTACTGCTCCATTTCTCTGCTCCCATTACAGCACTCCCTCTGGCTAGGGAAGTCAGTCATGATCACTTAAGGTGCTGTTGGCTAAAAACTAAGGGAACATAGAATGGGGAGTGGAAAAAGTAAGTTATAAATTCTGACTGTGGTCATGTATCCTGATACAGAAATAGAGAGTGTTACAACTATGCATATTTTTGTTTTTACTTTGTTATACATATATTAACCAATTTTTTCTCTCTTCCTTTCTTTGTTGTCTTATACAAGACTAATCAAAAAATTAGTCAAGCGTGGTAGCACACACCTGTAGTTCTGGCTACTTGGAAGGCTGAAGTGGAAGGATCACTGGAGCCCAGCAAGTCAATGCTGGATGGCCATGAGAGTGCCACCGTACTCCAGCCTGGGCAATACAGTGAGACTCCAACTCAAAAAAACAAAAAAAAAGAGGAAATTTGGACAAACAGAGAAACACCAGGGTTGTGTACACATAGAGGAAAGGTCATGTAGACAGTGAGAAAGTGGCTGTCTACAAACCAATAAGAAGTATTGGTGGTGGTTAACTGTGATTTAGTCCTTCACTCACGTGATACTAAGTAGGATTGCGACTCACCTAGAAGAAATAACATCATCCTGAGATGGATAGAGTGATGATGGGACTTTTTGTCTTCTTTTCTGGTGAGAGGGTGAACATACTTGTCAGCTTGCAAGGGCTGCAGTAATAAATACCACAGACACAAATGTCTGTGGCTTAAACAACAGACCTTTATTTTTCTCACTGTTCTAGAAGTTAGAAGTCTAAGATCAAGATGTCAGCAGGTTTGGTTTCTCCTGAGGACTCTCTTCTTGGTTTGTAGACAGCCACTTTCTCACTGTCTACATGACCTTTCCTCTATGTGTACACAACCCTGGTGTTTCTCTGTTTGTCCAAATTTCCTCTTTTTTTTGTTTTTTTGAGTTGGAGTCTCACTGTATTGCCCAGGCTGGAGTACGGTGGCACTCTCATGGCCATCCAGCATTGACTTGCTGGGCTCCAGTGATCCTTCCACTTCAGCCTTCCAAGTAGCCAGAACTACAGGTGTGTGCTACCACGCTTGACTAATTTTTTGATTTATTGTAGAGACGAGGTCTTGCCAAGTTGCCAGGCTGGTCTCAAACCTGCAGGCTCAGGCAATTCACTCACCTCGGCCTCCCTGAGTGCTGGGATTACAGGTTGAGTCACAGAACCCAGCCCAAAATTTCCTCTTCTTACAAGGGCACCAGTCAGACTGTGTTAGAGGCCATCCTGACTGCCTAATTTTAACTTAATTACCTCTTTAAAGGCCCTATCTCCAAATACAGCCACATTCTGAGGTACTGGGTGGTAAGATTTCAACATATGAATTTTGAGAGAAGACAGTTTAGCTCTATTTATATGAGGGATAATTGCATATCAGGCAGAAACAAGATGTTGTTATTGTTGTTTGAAAGTTAAACCTGAAGCCAGGTTTATATGTCTATAATCCCAGTACTACTGGAGGCTGAGGTGAGAGGATTGCCTGAGCCCATGGGTTCGAGACCAGTCTGGGCAACTTAGTGAGACCATCTCTACAATAAATCAAAACATTAGCCAGGCATGGTGGCACATGCCTGTAATTCCAGCTACTTGGAAGGCTGAGGTGGAAGGATCGCCTGAGCCCAGCAGGTTGAGGCTGCGGTGGTTGGGAGCGTGCTGCTGCCTTCCAGCCTGGTTGACAGAGTGAGAGTCCAACTCAATAAAAAAAAAAAAAAAAAGTTAAACCTGGACAAAAGAGTGTATATGGATTTCACCGACTAGCGACACACATAGACAATAGCAGATGATTGGCATTTCAGCACTATTTTTACTTTCTTCTATGCTCTCCCCTATATTTTGAGGGCTAGAAGCCTCAGAACTACATTTTCCAGACTCTCTAGACAGTAGGCTTCTAGGCTGTGTGCTGCAAATAAGAGGTGCTCATATGAGATTTGGAAGGCAGAAGAAAAATAGAAATTTTTATTGTTCTATCAGTAGTGAATAGGCATAGGGCTTCAGCAGACAGTAGATGGGGGCTTGGGGTGCAGTTTCTAGGCATTCCCCTATGAATCATCCACTTTGATGCACCCAGCAGATGAGTTCATTTGTGGTGCTTCCTTGTGATTCCTGTACTTCCTGATTCTCTAAACATTAGCAGCTGTATTTTTGGCTACAGGATTATTTGCAAAATACTTTCAAATTTAGATATTATTATTACTAAGTCTTCTTCCTCTTTCACAGTTATACAGGCATAGGAGCCCTGCTGGACAGTCCAAGTTGGAGTACCATAGGCATGGAACTGCTTTCTCATAAGTTTTTATAACATCCTCAAGGCTTAGGTTTTAACACTCTTCCCAAGGAAACTCTGCAATAGGTGGGTGGTTTCGGGACTTAGAAGGTGATGATGTTTGAGCCACAGACATCTGTGCCTGTGGTATTTATTATAGCAGACCTCACAGAATAAGACAAGTGTGTTCATCCTCTCACCAAGAAGGAAGAAACAAAGTCCCATCAGTCACTATATCCAACTCAGAGTGGTGTTAATTCTTTTAGTTGAGTCACAACCCTACTCAGTATCCTGTGAGTAAAACTTAGGATCAGGAGACCTTAGTTCCAAGGCCCAGTCTTACTATGTAATTGATACATCAAGGGCCAACTCCTGACTTCTTGGGTCTTGGTTTCCCTATGTATAAAATAGGATTAAGGAGAAGAAAACAATTGTGAATAATAGCTAACACTTACATACTGCATTCTATGTTTCAGTCTTTATTCTGATAACTTTTCAAAAAATCCATTCATTTAATCATCACAAAAACTTCATGAGAAAGGTACTATTATATTACTGTCTTGTACTTGGGGAAATGGATATTAATAAACTTACCCAGTCACCTAGGCAGTCTGTGTCTACACTGGGATCTTTAACCATTAAACTGTATGGCCTCTTGTTACATGAAAATGTATAATAAATTGGTATTGATTTATGATTTGGAAATGACTGGCTCAAGATGTGGTGATCTCTACCTCAAGTTTTTTGGACTCCTCAAACAAAGTAGATATTCATTGGGACCAGGAACTAAAGACATCCAGAATCTCTTTCTATTTCTTTGTTTTGTGTGCCATTCTTCATCTCCCTGCATAACACTTTGAGTTGGAGTCTCACTCTGTCGCCTAGACTGGAGTGCAGTGGCACGCTCCCGGCCACCACAGCCTCGACTTGCTGGGCTCCGGCGATCCTTCCGCCTCAGCCTTCCAAGTAGCCGGAACTACAGGCGCGTGCTACCACACTCGGCTAGTTTTTTTTTATTTATTGTAGAGATGAGGTTTTGCCAAGTTGCCCAGGCGGGTCTTGAACCCTCGGGCTCAGGCAATCCACACACCTTGGCCTGGCAACACTCCTCAGCTTCTAATTCCACATGGCAAGTAGAAGATGGCCAACCCACAACCCCTAAGTATGTATCTCTTCTGTTCAACCTTTTTAGATTGAACTGGTTACTCCTGATTCTACTACTAATGAGAGAGAGAGAGAGAGAGAGAGAGAGAGAGAGAGACAGAGAGAGAGAGAGAGAGAGAGAGAGAGAGAGAGAGAATATCAAGATCTTATTAGTCCAGCTAGAATCGAGGAGCGATGGCTGTTCCAATCAACTGTGGCCACAAAGACAGAGTCATGTTGCACACACTTGGTATGGTATGTAGGACTGCCCACTTGGGGGTAAAACAGGCAGACACCTCAGGAGGTGGATACTTTAACTGTCTTGACTATAGAGATATTATACAACCTATACTGTTTTTTCCACCTGCTGAAGGACAGTAATGTGTCTCTCCTTATGGAGTAGAAACCTATTTCTACTTCAAACCTGGCAGCTAGCCTCAACCATCCAAGGACAGCTTAGCTATGGTGGAAGAGCCCTGCACCAGCAAATCTGAAGTCCTGGGATCAACTTCCAGTCCACAACTTACTAGCTGTGTAACCTCGGGAAAGTTATATAACCTCTCTGATTCTCTGTGTGCACAGTGCAAAAAAATCAGAAATTGCAAACAATTGTAACTGGAAAAAGAAACCCACATTCTTTGTCCCCTTCTTTCTCCCTTTCTTTAGGCTTCTTTTTATGTAATACGTACAAGCACAGACTGGAGAAGTCTAAGGATTTAGTTTCAAAGCTTTGGCAGTACCTTTGTGTCTTTGTGTAGAAAAGGGAGAAGCCATTTAAGAGGTACCTGACTCCAGTAGGCTTGCTCATTATTCCCAGTAGGCCTAAGAGAACACAGATTGAAAGGTCAAGGATCAAAGAAATAAAAAAAACCCGTTCTGTGTTGCAAAGAGAAGTATAACTCCATTGTGAGAGAGGCAGCTTTGCAAATTACAGGGGTACAGGGAGTGAGGTCGCTATGGCAGGAACAATTCATGAAACTCGAGTGGAGGATTGTATAACCCTCCAGGGAAAGGTAGGTGGAGATGTAATATAGGACAAGTATGGGAGGGGTGGGTTTCCCTTCCTATTCTGACACAGCCAGTGGCAGCAGGGCAACCTCTATCCCACAGGGCCCTTTGGTACAAGTTATAAAAAGGTACCCCCACTTGGGCATGTCTCACAGCTTGGTGAAAAGAGTGTGGGCCGGGTGCCGTGGGCACTGCACAACTTCCAAGGCTATGCTCAGTGGCCGTGAATGGCAGCCCTCATTGTAGACATGTGGGCTGCAAAAGAACATCTGCCTACTGGGGGAGACTTAAAGGAAGACAGAACGAGGGCAATTGCAAGGACTCTCCCCATCTCCAGACACACATTATGGAATGAGAGGAGGGACCAAACATACAGCTTTTAAGTATAGCCAACTCTCTACCGTCTGGGATTACTTTAAAATGCCTCTGACCGCCAATCCCAAGCCCCATGGAGGAAATCCATCTCCTCTTGAAGGATCCTATGAATTCTCAGGGAATACATTTTCATGCCATCCTTCCAGTTTTCTGACTCCTTCCACATATGTGATCTCATTTCTTTCAACGAATTTTACAGATCGTACTTGTACTAAGCATTTATTTGGGTAGTAGGTATTATAAAAGATTTGGGGGTGGGGGCAGGGAGAAGATGAAATGATTAAATTGAAATGATGAACAACTGAACTTTGTATAAAGGACAATGTTAATCTTCTTTTTTTTTTTTTTTTTTTTTGGAGTTGGAGTCTCACTCTGTCGCCCAGACTGGAGTGCAGTGGCCGGTCCCGGCCACCGCAGCCTCGACCTGCTGGGCTCCGGTGATCCTTCCGCCTCAGCCTTCCAAGTAGCCGGAATTACAGGCGTGCGCTACCACGGCTGGCTGATTTTTTGATTGATTGTAGAGATGAGGTCTCGCTGCCTAGCCTGGTCAAGAACCTGCGGGCTCAGCCAATCCACTCACCTCAGCCTCCCAAAGGCACGGGATTACAGACTGAGCCACCGAGCCTGGCTGGCAATGCTAATCTTAAAATTCTTTTCAGTTAGCTTCCCATTCTGGAGGTTTCTCAATAATGTTTAACCCTATGTACACCTAATCTTTCAGAATTTTGCTGGCTTCCCTCACTTCCCTTCCTAGCTCCTCTTCCCTCTACAACAGTCCTCTACACTTTAAATTTGTTTTCCTCTATTATGCAGAGAAACTTAGCTCTCTCCAATTATGAACCTCCAACTTGGATATCTAAACCCATCAAGGCCAGGCATGGTGGTTCACAGTTGTAATCCCAGCACTTTGGGAGGCTGAGGCAGGAGAATTGCTTGAGCCCAGGAGTTCCAGACTAGCCTAGGCAACATAGTAGGACCATGTCTCTACAAAAATAATAATACTAATAGCAAAAGCCAGGTGCAGTGGCTTATGCTTGTAATTCCAGCACATTGGGAGGCAGAGGCAAGAGGATTACTTGAGTCCAGGGTTTGAGACCAGCCTGGGCAACTTGGTGAGACCTCATCTCTACAATAAAAAAAAATAAAATAAAATAGCCGGGCGTGGTGGCACACATCTGTGGTTTCAGCTACTTGGAAGGTTGAGGCAGAAAGATCACCTGAGCCCAGCAGGTTGAGTCTGTGGTGGCAGTGAGTGTGCCACTGCACTTCAGTCTGAGCAACAGAGTGGGACTACTACTCAAAAAAAAAAAAAAAATCAAAAAATTACCTGGGCATGGTAGTGTGTGCCAGGAGTCCCATCCACTTGGGCAGCTGAGATGTAAGGGTCACCTGAGCCCAGGAACTTGAGGCTGTGTTGAGCTGTGATTGTGCCACCGCACTCCATCTTAGGTGACAGAGTGAGACTCTGACTCTAAATAAATAAATAAATAAATCCATCAAGTAAGGTCTCATGTTTAATGGAATTCATTCTCCTTTTAATATCACTACATATGATACAGTTGTAAGAACCTAGGGGAAAAATGTTGACTTTATTCAACCATACAATTTGCTGGGAAATTCCTGGGTTATGTGATACTGAATAAATAAAAAGGAAGCATAGAATATTAGCTAAAGCAAAAAGCAGAGTCACTTTCAACCAGACTGGAAAATTGAGTTGTCACACTGACTTTCACAGAAATATGCAATGTTCTGTATATTTAGTGTGGAAAAACATTAGGCCAGACAGATGACAAAAAATTAACTGATCACAACAAAAGTTATGAAAATGTATTAAATAACTATAAATTATTATTAAAAACTAACCTTTAACTGACCACTACAAATAAAAAGCAGTTAACTAACTCTATCTTAAAAAACAAAACACCACAATCAACCATCTTACAAAACCTAACATATATAAATAATTTATCTCTTACAAGACTCAAAATATATTACATAAATAATTTCCCTCTTAAAAAGTTCTCATCTATCACATAATTTCCCCAACACAACACAAAATTCCCCAGCACAGCCCAATAAAAATTTCCTCTAACCCCTGTCTGTCTATAGACAACAAACAGCCTCTCTCTACCACTCTGCTTATTATACTCTTCACAACATACCTTCTCTTAAATAAATCCATCTTTCTAAATCCATAACTGTCTTAGCCAATTCATTTTACCAACCCACATCTCCGACCTCACCTAGTCATACACACAACATCTAGTTTAATCAGGAACATATTGATCTTTTATTAACTTGATTTCTAAGTAGAAATTAAGATCTCTATATAATGACATCTTCAATTTGCTAGTCTCTGATGTATGGGAGAGATGAAGTTGAGTTTTTTTTTTTTTTTTTTTTTTGAGTTGGAGTCTCACTGTGTAGCCCAGACTGGAGTGCAGTGGCCGCTCCCGGCCACCGCAGCCTCGACCTG
>NW_007259805.1:93001-97368 GCF_000164805.1 Carlito syrichta
AGATGAGGTCTTGCCTGCCCAGGCGGGTCTCGAACCTGTGGGCTCAGGCAATCCACTCACCTCAGCCTCCCAAAGGCGCGGGATTATAGGCTGAGCCACCGAGCCCGGCGAAGTTGAGTTTCATGGGATCTGAAGATTACATAGTTCTGGGGGATGCTTTTTAATGATGATTCATTTTTCTTTTTTGAGTTGGAGTCTCACTCCGTTGCCCAGGCTGGAGGGCAGTGGCACACTCATGGTCACTCCAGCGTCGATCTGCTGGGCTCTGGCGATCCTTCTACCTCAGTCTTCCAAGTAGCTGGAGCTACAGGCGAGCGCTACCATGCCCGGCTTATTGATTGATTGATTGATTGATTGATTGTAGAGATGAGGACTCGCCAAGTTGCCTGGGCTGATCTTGAACCCATGGGCTCAGGGAATCCACACGGCCTCCCAAAGTGCTGGGATTGCAGGCTGAGCCACCGAGCTCAGCCAGTGGTGATTCTTAAACATTACATCTTTAATGTCCTCCTTTAGAGATGATGAGGAGGAGGGTGCTGTAGTGCCTAGGAGGTTATTGCTGTTAAGTCACTTTGTGTAATTTTGGCTAAAAATGAACCTACTTAAGTAACTACAAATATTGAATATTTTGATTATCCATGACTTGTGGCAGAAGTCAAAGCAAAGTGTCTCACTTCTGATTAGGCTCAACAAGCCAGAAAGTCTGTTGTGTTCCAAGAAGTTTAAATGCATCATGCCTAGACTTCAGTGCATCACAGTCACATCTTAGGTGGTAGAGAGGCAGGGCCAAGTGAAACTACTTATTGCAAAGTGGTCTCCTCGTGTTTGGTGAAGAAGAGATGACCAAGCTAACAGGCAATTTCATAATCAAGATATTTAGAAACACCTTCTGCAACAGGGTTTCACTGATGTCCTGGCAGTTGGCAATCTGTCAGAATCCTTAGGAAGGAAAAAGAACAGTGTTTGCTGTATTGAGTGTGGACGGTAAGTGATTTGGTAAGGTTAAGACAGGTTTCAGCTGGGCGTGGTGCCTCATTTTGGGATCCCAGCATTTTGGGATGCCAAGGTGAGAGGATCGCCTGAGCCCAGTAGGTCGAGGCTGTGGTGGCCGTGAGCGTGCCACTGCTCTCCAGCCTGGGCAACAGAGTTAGACTGTGACTAAAAAAAAAAAAAAAAAAAAAAAAAAAAAAAATACAGATTTCTCGGCCAGGCATGGTGGCTCATGCCTGTAATCCTAGTACTTTGGGAGGCAGAGGTGAGAGGATTGCCTGAGCCCAGGAGTTTGAGACCAGCCTAGGTAACTTGGTGAGATATTGTCTCTACAATAACTAAGTAAAAATTAGCTGGGTGTGGTGGTGCATGCCTGTGGTTCCAGCTACTTGGAAGGCTGAGGCAGAAGGATCACCTGAGCCCAGCAGGTCGAGGCTGCAGTGGCTGTGAGCATGCCACTGCACTCCAGCCTGGGTAACAGAGTGAGACTCCCACTCAAAAAAAAAAAAAAAAAAAGAAAAAAAAAGACAGGCTTCTCAAAGGAATGATAACCTTGGAGAAGTAAAATGGAAGGCCACTTTCAAACTTTGCATCTGCTGCTCTCTTTCCCTAGTCATGGGCATTCTAAATTGCCTATTCCTGGGGGCTGTCACAAAACCCAGAAAGAGGGATTATAAGCTTGGCTGCCAATGGATGGAGTCCTTTTAAAGAAAAAGAATACAAAAGTATTAATACAAAATTAGGTTCAGAGCATTGGAAGATGTCATGTAGCAAGGGGTCCTAAATCTTTTTTATTTCCATTGTTTGGTTTCCTTTAATGACTGCCATCTCCCTGAAGGACAGGTACAGGCAGCTAGGTGACAGCAAGAGAAGTTCACTTGAAGATCTTGCCTTGGCCTGGTGCAGTGGCTCAGCCTGTAATCCCAGTACTTTGGGAGGCCAAGACGAGAGAATTGGCTGAGCCTGGGGGTTAGAGATCAGTATGGGCAACTTGGTGAAACCTTGTCTCTACAATAAATAACAAAAATTAACCAGGCATAGTGGCGTGTGCCTGTTGTTCCGGCTACTTGGAAGGCTGAGGCGGTAGGATCGCCTGAACCCAGCAGGTGTGGCTGCGGTGGCCGTGAGCAGCGTGCCATTGCACTCCAGCCTGGGCAACGGATCCAACTCAAAAAAAAAAGAAAAAAAAAGATCTTGCCCTGATTGAAGGCTTTGCCAACATGCTGGAAGTCTCCCTCCCAGGAAGAATACTCTTGCACCAGTTTTGGGACCTCCTTGCTGCCAGAATCCAGTTTCCACCACGTATGTGACTTGTACCTGCCAATCTGGACTCAGTGGAAAAGCAAGCTCCTGGCCTCAGAAGACCCAGACTCCAGAAATGGAGCTGCTATTATTGATTCTAAAGAGGATGCCATGGGCAAAGGCATTCTTCCTGTTTGTCCAGTTACTGGTACATTCCATGGAAGAGGCTGCAACTCATAAAGGTCTGGGTGAGCATTTTAGGGAAGCAATACTCAGAATACCACAGGGACCGGCCATCCTTATCAAAGTGCTCCCCAAAATATGGCAGCAGGGACAGAGAGTGTGTCCCCGTTGCAGTACTCATACTTAAAGTCATCCAACACCAAGGTTCTCCTGGGCAGGTGAACAAAGGGGTCCTTGGCCTTGGGCTCAGCAGCTAGGGCCTGCTCACAATTGTCCATCTCCTCCTCAGGTGCAGGGGCAGTCACCTTTTTCTCCTCCTTTCTCTCGGCCTGGGCCTTCTGCTTCTTTACCTGTGAACCCTTCTCTTTCCATGGGGTGTCCTTTTTAGGCTGGCTCTCTGTAAACTTTTTAGCACCAAACTGGGCCATCTTCTCACAGAGTTTTACCTCCCCCAAGACAGCATAGAACCGGGGCTGTTCAATGCAGGTGAGGAACAGCAGTTGACCTTGGGAAAGGCCTAGGGAAAGAAGGCTCCAGAATCTGGAGCCACAACAGGGTACGAACAACTGTGATGTCAGCGTGTTACTTGTTTGTCCACCAGAAAAGTCCTCGTCTTCAAGTGAGCATCCAGCAGCCCAGAATTGATCTCACCTCTTCCTTTGCATTCTCGTTGACCTGCTTGTTGAGATGTATGATGCCCAAGGTGGGGAACACCCAGGTGCTGGCTGGGGGTGCTATGTTTCTATCAGGAAAGCTCACCCACTGCACCACTTGGACTGCTGTATCTGGAGTACTTCCACAGAGCTCCTCATTGCTCACATAGTAGGCGATGGCATTGCTTTCAAACACACAGAATCCGTTGTCACCCTCAAATGCTGGAGCCTGGCAGGAAACTTTTGGAGAAATTCAGGGGTGCGATGGGTTTAGTTAAAAAGAAGGGAGGATAGGGAGAGCATGTGGACCTGAGCCCTGCTGTACTGGGCAGTGATGAGGGCCTTGAAGGCCCATCAGTTTTGTTTTGTTTTGTTTTGTTTTTTTTGAGTTGGAGTCTCACTCTGTCGCCCAGGCTGGAGTGCAGTGGCATGCTCATGGCCACCCCAGCATCGACCTGCTAGACTCAGGTGATTCTTCCGCCTCAGCCTTCTAAGTAGCCAGAACTACAGGCATGTACTACCACACCAGGCTAATTTAAAAAAATTTATTGTAGAGATGAGGTCTTGCCAAGTTGTCCAGGTTATTCTTGAACCCCTGGGCTCAGGCAGTCTCCTCACCTTGGCCTCCCAAGTGCTGGAATTACAGGCTTGGGCCATCATGGCCAGTGCCCGTTCAGTTTTCAGGACATGTGTACAGGGTCCCAGACTCCATGGTGATTCCACAGAGAAAGGGGCCGGGTCCTCAATCTTAAGCTTCATTAGCTTCATGGTAAATATGCTTCTAAGCCTGCCTGGATTTAAAAAGCCTTTTTTCCTGCTCCCTGTATTTCTGGCCATCAGTGCTTCTGAAAGGCAACGTGGAAAAGAACCAAATTCTACCATATTCATTCCTGCTGAATGCTGAATGGGTGGCACAACATCAGAGCAGCAAGCTTGGGTCATCACAGAAATCAGCCTTTCACTAACTCATGAAAGGTCAACTTTGAAATAATAGAAACAAGTAGAAATGGCAAGAATCTATCCGGAAAACATCCGGGTTATTATGACTATTTTCTCTACATTCTTATACTGATTGCTGAGAGATTGTTTATGCTGCATTATGAGGTGAGGAGGAGAGCCAAGATGGCTAGGCCTAGGTCTGCTATTTATAAATTCCCATAGAAGCAACATTCTCCTCCTCTTTTTAAAAGAATTATTATTTGCTAGAGATGAAATTTGCACCATTTTTTTTTTCCTGAGTTGGAGTCTCACTCTGTTGCCCAGACTGGAGTGCAGTAGCCGCTCCTGGCCACCGCAGCC
>NW_007259805.1:97388-101936 GCF_000164805.1 Carlito syrichta
GGGCTCAGGCAATCCACTCACCTCAGTCTCCCAAAGGCGCGGGTTTACAGGCTGAGCCACCGAGCCCGGCTTAAATTTGCACCATTTTTAAAAGAGATGGCCCCTGGTTTCTTACAGTGCTGCCAGGGATAACACAGAGGCTGTTTTCCAGCTGCCTTTTAAATTGACCCATGATTATATATCTGATATGATCTGATTTGTATTTTGAAATGATTCCTCTGTCTGTTGTGTGGAGAAACGATAGTGGGGACAAGAGTAAAAGCATGGATGAGCTAAGGAGCGATTACAGTAGCCTAGGCAAGAGATGCTGGTTTAATCTTGGCAGGGAGGACTTCTGAGAAGAGGTCTGATTCTGGATCTTTTGAAGGGAGAGCCAATAACACTGCTAATGAGTTGGATGTGGCGTGAGGACTGAGGAATGAGAGGACAAAGAGGATTTTTGGGGTTTGGCCTGAACTAATAGATGAAATTACAGAAAAGGAGAAGATGAGGGAAAGTACAGTTTTGGAAAAATACAATGAAGAATTCTCTTTATAAAATAAAGACAGGCTGGGAACGGTGGCTCAAACCTGTAATCCCAGTACTTTGGGAGGCTGAGGTGAGGGGATTGGCCTGAGCCAAGGGCTTCGAGAACAGCAAGCCCTCATCTCTACAATAATAATAAAAAAAAAATTAGCCGGGCGTGGTAGTGGTAGTGCATGCCTATAGTTCTGGCTACTTCGGAAGGCCGAGGCAGAAGGATCGCCTGAGTCCAGCAGATCGATGCTGGGGTAACCATGAGCATGCCACTGCACTCCAGCCTGGGTGACAGAGTGAGATTCCAACTCAAAAAAAAAAAAAAAAGAGAGAAATAGTATACTAAATTGATCAAGGCTGATTCAAGAATTCTCTTTGGATGGAGTGTGGAGGATCACACTTGTAATCTCAGAATTTGGGGAGGCCAAGGCTAGAGGATTGCTTGAGGTTGGGAGTTTGAAATCACCCTGAACAACACAGTAAGATCCCATCTCTACAAAAAATAAAAAAAATAAAAAATACAGAATTCATGAAATTGACCAGGTCAAACTCCTTAGTCTATGGGACACCTAATCTAAACAATGCAAATTTTCACATCAGTCACTAAAATGTTCATCAGTTAGAGAATAGGCTCTATCAATGCCAGTGCAAATATATGTTTGTGCAAATAAATTTTGTTTCTATTAATCTGACATGGAGAAATCCACGTCCTGTCAGTGTTATAACTAGGCCAGCATAACCAAATTCCACTTCCTCTGGAGACTTTCAAGGTTTAAAAATAATATGTAAGGCCGGGCTTGGTGGCTCAGTCTGTAATCCCAGCACTTTCGGAGGCCGAGGTGAGTGGATTGCCTGAGCCCGCGGGTTCGAGACCTGCCTGGGCAATTTGGGGAGACCTCATCTCTACAATAAATCAAAAATTAGCCGGGTGTGGTAGCGCTCGCCTGTAGTTCCACCTACTTGGAAGGCTGAGGTGGAAGAATCGTCGAAGCCCAGCAGGTCAAGGCTGCGGTGGCCGGGAGCGGCCACTGCACTCCAGTCTGGGCGACAGAGTGAGACTCCAACTCAAAAAAAAAAAAAAAAAAGTAAAGGAATGTAGAACTTGAACTTGTAAGAAGAAAGAGAAATCTCCAGGGTCCAAAGTAGAGAGAGTTGAAAACCAGACAGAGAAACAGTTAACTAAATTGATAGAGACTGATCAATTTAGAGCAGAAGATGTAGCCCAGCTAGGGGAAGAAGGATATCATTACAATAATCTGCAATATTCTAGGATACACTTAATGTGGGAAGGGGCAACACAAGGGCATGAACACCAGGAGAGGAGAGTCATTAGGTACTCCCTTGTAGGCTGGGTACCATAACCTACCTGGCAAAGCACTAAACCGACTGAGGTACAGGCCAATCAATGGCAAGAGAGTGTGGATTGGGCAAAGGATGAGAGAAGTCATAAATACCACGATCAGATCAGTTGTGGTGGCTCATGCCTGTAATCCCAGCACTTTGGGAGGCTGAGGCAAGAGGATTCCCTGAGACCAGGAGTTTGAGACCAGCCTGGGCAACCTGGCGAGACCTCGTCTCTACAATAAGTCAAAAAATTAGCTGGGTGTGGTGGCTCTCACCTGTAGTTCCAGCTACTTGGAAGGCTGAGGTGGAAAGATCACCTGAGCTCAGCAATAGAGGCTGTGGTAGCCGTGATTGGGCCACGCACTCCAGCCTGGGCGACAGAGTAAGACATTAACAACAACAACAACAAAAAAATCAAAAACAAAAACAAGCTGGGCACAGATGCTCACGACTGTAATCCCAGTATTTTTGGAGGCGGAGGCGAAAGGATTGCCTGAGCCCACGAGTTTGAGACCAGCCTGGGCAACATGGTGAGACCTTGTGTCTACAATAAATCAAAAATTTAGCAGGGCAAGGTGGTGCACGCCTGTAGTTCCAGCTAATTGGAAGGCTGAGGCGGAAGGATCACCTGAGCCCAGCAGGTGGAGATGTGGTGGCTACGAGTGTGCCACTGCACTCCAGCATGGGTGACAGAGTGCAACACTAACTCAAAATACAAAAACAAAACTATGATCAGATCCATAAATGAGGACTGTAGCCTTTACCTGTATTGCTTCTTTGCTGTGCCATCAGCATTTTTCTCATTTATTGAGGTATAACTTACATACAGTAATATGCAGAAAGTCAGATATATTTAAAAAGTAATTATCTTTCTCGTTTCTCTTCCTCTAGAATTATGTCTAGTGTGGATTGGTGATAATTAAATTTATCATTTTGTCCACAAGTTGCAAACTATGGAAGGGAAATCATGATGGAACCAGGGAAGAAATGGATGCCATAACTGGACATGGGTTATCACCCTTTGGAATGAGTTCAGTATATCTTTTGTTTGCATGTGAGATAATTATATTATGTTAGGCAAAGGCATTTTAAAAATTGTATATGGTATTTTGAAAAGTGGGAAGACGTTGCTTGGCAACCCATGGTTGGAATGCAGAGGACATCTGTTGTTTTTCTCTATCAGCATTCTACCTCTTTCTTTTAGAGAACACCTCCACCCCCACTGCACACTGCTTGGTGGGGCTGTCAATCACAGTCTACATACTCTATATTCAGGGTATGACATCCAATCCCAACTAGGCCAATTGCAAGTGCTTTTTTTTGGAAGAAAATTTTAGTGGGAGGCAGGAAGACAGAAGACTCTTGAAGCTGACTCATTCTGGGGCAGTATCCTGGGGAGAGTTTCTATGTGTTTCTGCTACCTACATATTAAGAATTGCCCTGATTCTTGCATATCTTGATACTTGGCTGTTCAGATTGTTCTTTTTTTCAGATTGTCTTTTTTTGTTTTATTTTTGAGTAGGAGTCTCACTCTGTCACCCAGGTTGGAGTGCAGTGGCATGATCACGGTTCATCGCAGCCTCAATCTCCTGGGTTCAGGCTCTCCTTCCACCTCAGTCTCCTGAGTAGCTGGGACTACAGGTTCGTGCCACCATGCCCGGCTAATTTTTTTGAATTTTAATTGAGACAAGGCCTTGCTATGTTGCCAAGGCTGGTCTCAAACTCCTGGGCTTAAGTGATCCTCCCACCTTTGTTTCTTAGGAAGTTCCTAGGAAATCAGTAGACACACTGGAATGTGTACTCTCCAAATACATATGTTGAAACCCTAACCTCACTGTGGCTATATTTGGAGATGGGACCTCTAAGGAAGTGATTGAGGTTAAATGAGGTCATAAAGGGTAGAGCTCTACCCAGTAAGATAAATGTCCCTATAAGAGACACTGGAGAACTTCCCCTACCTCCACCTCCACCCACGGATGCACTGAAGAAAGGCCATGTGAGAATATAGTGAGAAGGTAACCATCTACAAACCAAGAAGTGAGCCCCCACCTGAAACTGAATTGAGTTACACCTTGATCTTGAGCTTTGCCGCCTCCAGAATTGTGGGAAAAGATATTTCTGTTGTTTAACCCACGGTTTCTTCATTATTTTGTTATGGCAGTACAAGCAGACTAAGGCAGATTTAAATAGATATGGGAAGGTGGAAATAAGGGTATTACTGAATTCACTCATCAGAAGCACTGACTCTCAAACTGTCTATTCTAGCCACTTTGCTACAAAATGAAGCGAGAGCTGATTATTTGTTTATTTGTTGTGGGAAAAACAGATAAATGAAAGATGTGAGCAGGGATAAAACCGATCTTTTTTCTGTTTTCTTCAACATATAATACATAAATATCTTGTCACTATAGCAAGGTAATGATCCTACCACCATCACATACATACAAATCCATGTATGAGCATTAAAATAGAAATCATATTAGTCATTAGGTAAATGTAAATCAAAACCACAATGAAACACCACTTCACACTCACAAGGATGTCTATAATTTTTTAAAAAAACAGACAATAAGCGGGCTTGGTGGCTCAGCCTGTTATCCCGCGCCTTTGGGAGGCTGAGGTGAGTGAATTGCCTGAGTCCGCGGGTTCGAGACCCGCCTGGGCAGCGAGACCTAATTTCTACAATTA
>NW_007259805.1:102021-106094 GCF_000164805.1 Carlito syrichta
GACCAAGTGAGACTCCAACTCAAAAAAAAAAAGACAATAACAAGTATTGGAGAGAATATGAAGAAATTGAAACTATGACACATTGTTGGTAGGGATATAAAATAATGCAGCCACTGTGGAAAATAGATTGGCAGTTCCTCAAAAAGTTAAACATAGAATTACCGCATGACCCAGTGATCCTATTCCTAAGTATATACTCAAGAAAATGGAAAATATATGTTCATACAAAAACTTGTATACAAACATTTGCAAACTATTCACTCAACAAGCTATTAATATCCAGAATATATAAGGAACTCAAACAATTCAACAATTACAAAAAAAAATCCCATTGAAAAATGGGCTAAGGACATGAACAGATATCTCAAAACAAGATGTACAAATGGCCAACAGGTATACAAGAGAATGTCCAACACCACTAAGTGTCAGCAAAATGTAGATCAAACCATAATGAGACATCATGTTACCCAATTAGAATAGCTATTACCAAAAGGACAAAAAAAAAAAAAACCCAAAAACAACCAGATGCTGGCAAGGATGCACAGAAAAGGAAACTCATACATTGTTGGTGGAAAAATGTAAATTAGTACAACCACTATGGAAAACAATATGGAGATTTCTCAGAAAGCTAAAAATAGAACTACCATATGATCCAGCATTCTCACTACTGGATATTTATCCAAAAGGAAAAGAAATCTGTATATCAAAGAGATACTTGCACTTGCATTTTTTGTTTTTTGTTTTTTTGAGTTAAGGTCTCACTCTATTACCCAGACTGGAGTACAGTGGCATGATCATGGTTACTGCAGTCTCAACTTTCTGGGTCAGACAATCCTCTGCCTCAGCCTCCCGAGCAGCTGGAACTACAGGCGCACACTACCACACCTGGCTAATCTTTTGATTTATTGTAGAGATGAGGTCTTGCCATGTTGTCCAGGCTGGCACTTGCATATTTATTGCAGCATTGTTCACAATAGCAAAGATATAGAATCAAATTAAGTGTCCATGGACACACAAAAGAATAAAGAAAATGTGGTATATATGTATAATGGAATACTATTTGGCCATAAAAAGAATGAAACGTGTCATTTGCAGCAACATGGATAGAACTGGAGGTTATTATGTTACATGAAATAAGCTAGGCACAGAAAAACAGATGCCACATGTTTTCATTCATATGTGGGAGCTAAAAAAAAAAAATTGATCTCATGGAGATAGAGAATAGAATGATACCAGAAGTTAGGAAGAATGTGGGAAGGAAGAGAGGGATAAAGAGAGGCTGATTAGTGGGTACAAATATACAGTTAGAAAGAACAAATAAGCTCCAGCATTTGATAGCAGAGGAGGGTGACTATAGTCAGCAACACTAGAGTAGTTAGAAGAGAGAACTTGAAATGTTACCACCACATAGAAATGATAAATATTCAAGGTGATGGATACCCCAAATATACTACATTCTATGCATGTAACAAAAACTCACATGTACTCCATAAATATGTAAAACACTTTGTACCAATAAAAAAGCATATGATTATCTTTTTGTAAAAACCCTTGTATAAAATGCTCATAGCAGGCCAGGCTCAGTGGCTCAGCCTGTAATCCCAGCACTCTGGGAGGCCAAGACGAGTGGATTGCCTAAGCCCGCGGGTTCGAGACCAGCCCGGACAACTTGGCGAGACCTCATCTCTACAATTAAAAAAATAAAATAAAATAATTAAAATGTTCATGGCAGCATTATTCATAATAGCCAAAATCAGGAAACAACTCAAATGTCTATCAACTGAGATCTGGATAAAAAAAGGGGGTATATCCAAAACCAAAATATTACTCAGCCAAAAATGGAATGAAGTACTGATATATGTTGCAACATGGATGAACTCTGAAGACATTATTCTTACTAAAAGAAGCCAGACACAAAAAAGGCCACATATTGTATTATTCCACTTATATGAAGTCCACAGAATAGGCTAATTCACAGAGACAGAAAGTTGATTAGTGCTTGCCAGGTATTGGGTGAGGGAATGGAACTTCTTTGGGACAGAAAAATTTTCTGGAATTTTTTTTTTTTTGAGTTGGAGTCTCACTCTGTCGCCGACTGGAGTGCAGTGGCCGCTCCTGGCCACCGCAGCCTTGACCTGCTGGGCTCCGGTGATCCTTCCGCCTCAGCCTTCCAAGTAGCCGGAATTACAGGCATGTGCTACCACGCCCAGCTGATTTTTTGATTTATTGTAGAGATGAGGTCTCACTGCCCAGGCGGGTCTCGAACCCACGGGCTCAGGCAATCCACTCACCTCAGCCTCCCAAAGGTGCAGTATTACATGCTGAGCCACTGAGCCCGGCTTGGAATTTTATAGTAGTGATATTTGCACAACCTTGTAAATATACTAACAACCATTGAAATGTACATTTAGAAGGGTGAATTTTATAGAATGTGAATTAATTATATCACAATAAAGAAACCAGAAATGATAGCAAGCTGAAGTCTATATTTTTAGAACTTGGACAATTGGCTTTGGTAACACCATCCAACTTTGCATTTTCCACCAAAATGTTAAGCAAAAGGAATTACTCAGAGAACAAGGAGAAAGGGTTGATTATAGCCAGGTGTCGTGGCTCACGCCTGTAATCCCAGCAATTTGAGAGGCAGAAGCAAGAGGATTGCCTGAGTCCAGGGGTTCAAGACCGTCCTCGGCGATTTGGCAAGACCTCGTCTCTACAATAAATCAAAAAATTAGCCAGGTGTGGTGGCGTGTGCCTGTAGTTCCAGTTACTTGGAAGGTTGAGGCGGAAGGATCACCTGAGCCCAGCAGGTTGAGGCTGCAGTGACCATGAGTGTGCCACTGCACTCCAACCTGGGCTACAGAGTAAGACATCAACTCAAAAATAAAAAGTCAATTATAAATTATGAAACACTGATTTTTAAAACACCTATATTATGTACAATGCTGGTTATAAATGCAATATAAAGTTCTACAAATATAAGCACTACCTATATGCATACTGCAGAAAAGATCTCTTATAATCCTACTGTATAGTTAATGTAATGCTAGCAGTTTAACAGATCAATCCTTCTATCTCAAATTCCTAATAAAATAAAAATTTATTTTTTACTACCGAAACTTAAGACAAGATTTTGCCACTGTCAATCTGAAATAATCTAAAGGATCAGAATCTGGTTTTAAGGAGTTATTCAAGTGAAAAGCTAGGAATACCCCATTCAGGAAACAGACTCCAGACAAATGGAGTCAGTGCTCCAAAAATGTTAAGGCCTTGCATATATGGGAAGAAAACAAAGAAATTTAACAGGATTACATTTTCTATACAAGGCTGGTTTATGAGTTACAACAATTTAATTAGTTACAGTTTGTTTTCTTTTCCATACAGCTTGGTTTCATTTCCTTTCCAATTCAAAAGTGTATATTTAACATTTCATCTTAGACAATGTGACAGCCATGGCATCTTTGGGTGAGAAAGGTAAGAGAAGTTAGTCTATAAGGAAGAGCAACAGTGAGGGGGAAGGGGTCTTCCCTGGAGACCCTTAGTTCTTTAAAACATTTTATAAAACAACTTAAGTAAGGAATAAGACTAATTTATAATCGGAGAAACAAAGGTTACAGCTGCCTGTCACGTGACTCAGACCTCATAATCACATTCTTTTAAGGCTCAGAGTGATCTAAAGTTTCAACAGCTTAGATTGTAACCTACTTCTTTCCTCATCATTGATCAGTAAACTGCTCTCCTCCAAGCAGTGATTCAGGGGTCCAGCCTCATTCCATCTTCTGTCTTCATTTTGAACACACAGCATTCAAAGTTGCCACAGAAGGAGAAAAAGCTTAGAGAACTGCCCACAATCCATTGACCAGGTCTCAGGTCATAGTGAGACTGAGAAATGTAGCTAATAATGAGTGTCCAGGAAGAAGAGAAAAGAGATTTGTTAAATTGTTGGCCAGGCTCTGCCACAACAACCCCACCAATAACTGTCAATAGTTTTTTTGTTTTTGTTTTTTTGAGTTGGAGTCTCATGCTGTCGCCCAGACTGGAGGGCGGGGGCCGCTCCCGGCCCCCGCAGCCCC
>NW_007259805.1:106230-140157 GCF_000164805.1 Carlito syrichta
GAACCCGCAGGCTCAGGCAATCCACTCACCTCAGCCTCCCAAGGCGTGGGATTACAGGCTGAGCCACGGAGCCCGGCTTAAGTGTCAATAGTTTAGAACAAGTTTATCCAACATTTTTTGGTATGCATATACTAATATATAATAGCATTTTAAAGTGAAAATGGAATAATACCATGCATATTGGATACTGTGCATAGGGTGGAATGATTCAGATATGACTTACGCTTGCTTATTCAGTTGTCATCCATATGCATTCAGAATTTATAATACACTGATTCAAACCTTGGTAACCTCAAGGAGACATTACACACTATTATTCAGATGTCTTTCATGCTGACTCAAATGCTATTTAACACACTTACATGCTAGCCTGTGGGGATGGCCAGTCCCAAGTAAAAATAATTAAAGGAGGAGTTCATACCTCCACTGAGGTTTATGTCCCCATGGAGTTACTTTCTTTTTTTTTTGAGTTGGAGTCTCACTCTGCCACCCAGACTGGAGGGCAGTGGCACGCTCTCGGCCACCACAGCCTCAACCTCCCGGGTTCAGGTAATCCTTCTGCCTCAGCCTTCCAAGTAGTTGGAACCACAGGTATGCGCCACCATGTCCCGTTAATTTTTCTTTTTTTAATTGTAGAGATGAGGTCTTGCCAAGTTGTCCAGGCTGGTCTCAAACCCCTGGGCTCAGGTAATTCTCTCACCTCGGCCTCCCAAAGTACTAAGATTATAGATGTGAGTCACCGCACCCGACTGGAGTTACTTTCTTTACTCCTTCAAAAGAAAATTCCTGTGTCCTGGCTTCTTCATTTTTGTCGGAGTCGGAGTCTCACTCTGTGCCCAGGCTGGAGTGTAGTGGCACGCTCATGGCTGCTGCAGTCTCAACTTGCTGGGCTCAGGTGATCCTTCTCCCTCAGCCTTCCAAGTAGCTGGAACTACAGGTGCGTGCCACCATGCCCAGCTAACTTTTTGATTTATTGTAGAGATGAGGTCTTGCTAAGTTGCCCAGACTGGTCTTGAACCCTTGGGCTCAGGCAATCCTCTCACCTCCGCCTCCCAAAGTGCTGAGATTACAGGCGTGAGCCACTGTGCCCGCTGTCCTGGCTTCTTATGTTATCTATTGTTTGTATTTTAATCTCAGATGTAGTTAATCATTCTCTGCATTTCATGGCACATTGTTGTCATTGGTCCATGCAATCCTCCCTCCCTCCATCTCTCTCTCTCAAATACGTATAGATAAATATATATACAAACATATATATTATAATAATATATAATATTCCCTCTCATTCATACGTTATATATAATATAATGTTATAATAATGTATAATATTCCTTTTCATTTTCTTTCTATAGCCTACTTCCTTTCCCTCCCCATAGACAACTACAGTAATATGTTTAATATATAAACTTTGTGTTTGTGTTCTTGTAAAATCTATATTGCTTTGCGTGCAAATATTTTTAATTTGCATAAGGGGTTTGTGTTTCTACCTTATGTTACTCCTTACTTTTAAAAATCAGCACTGTGTTTAAGTGCAAGATCCACTCATGTTGTTAAGTGTACAACTCATTTATTGTTCCCAGCTGCTGTATAGTACTCCATGGTGTACATTCAACATGTTCACATATTTACTCTCCAAATGATGAAAGCCCAGATTGTTGGCCATTGCCTTGCTAGGCTCTGGTGTGTGTCCATGTGCTCTTTGAGCTATGGCTGTGGCCATGCTTCCTGGCTTTGGTCCCCTCCCCAACTTCAGGGAGGTGAACTTCTCTCTCCCTTCTCTTTCTCTCTCTAGTGTACTTTTAAATAAACTATATTTTTTAATCTAAAAAAACAAAAGCAAACCCAGATTGTTCCCACTCCTCCACACCAATTATGCTGCTGTGAAGATTTTAATTCATGTCCCCTTATGGACTTGTGTGGGAATTTTATTGAGATATAGATTCAGGAGCTAATTCACTGAGTCATTAGATATACATATACACTTCTCACTATGTACCACCATATGCACTCTAAAATGGTTGCACCGTCTTTATTTCTACCACTGCATTCCTATTTTCCTCAACAAATCTCACTCTCATCTCTCTAATTTTTCCTGTCTGATTAGATTGTTAAGTTTTATATTTCTGGTTATAATTGAAGTTAAGCATCTCTTCATGTGCTTATTACCCTTCTAAGTTTCCTCTTCTGTGCATTGCTTACTTATAGCCCTTTCCATTTTTTTTTTTTTTTAATTGGGGTTGCTGATTTTTCCTGTTGATATGCAGGAGGCAGGAGTTCCTTTTCTTTTCTAGGTCAGGGGCCACCAAAGTATTGCCCCCAGACCAAATCTGATCTACTTTATGTTTGTAAATAAAGTTTTATTAGAACACAGTCACACCCATTCACTTACTTAAAGTCTATGCTTTCCTGCTACAACAGTAAAGTTGAATAGTTGTGTCAGAGATATCTGGACCACAAAGTTAGCCTCAAGTATTTACTGTTTGTCTCTTTACAAAAAAAGTTTGCCAAACTCTAGATACGAATCTTATTGGTATTAGGCATGGCAGATATCTTTTCTCTTTTTGTCATCTGTCTTTTAACTTTGTTCACATAATTCTTCAATTAACTGACATATTATATGATCAAATTCATTAATTTTAAATCTTGTTATACTTGTTTATGTTTTTAAAAAATTTCTTAGAAGAAAAAAAACCCAAACAAACAGTCTTCTCTACCCCAGGTTACAAAAATATCCTTCTACTTTTTTCTATTAAATTTATAATTTATTAAAATAAATAAGTTTATAATTTGATCTTTTATATTTAGGTCTTTAAACCATTTGGAATTCACTTTTATATATGGTGGTAGATAGGGATCTGGTATTATTTTTCTCTGTGTAGTGAGCCAATTTATCAAACACTATCTACTAACCAATCCAATCAGCAGCCTTTGTGCCAGTTTTCTTTTTTCTTTTTTGAGCCACACTGTCGCCTAGGCTGGAGTGTAGTAGCATGATCATGGCTCACAGCAGCCTTGACCTCCTGGGCTCAGGTGATCCTTCCATCTCAGCCTCCCTAAGTAGCTGGGACTATAGGTATTTTTTTATTTTATAGAGATGGGGCCCTGTTATATTGCCCAGGTTGATCTCCAACTCCTGGGCTCAAGCAATCCTCCTGCCTCACAGCCTCTCAAAGTGCTGGGATTACAGGCATGAGTCATCACACTTGGTCTAGTTTTCAATGTATTGCTTTACAGTTTTAAATCAACACCTCATTGCCTGCTCAACAAAAATCAAGACGATCCCTTTAAATATTTCTCCTCTGCCGGCTGGCATAATATAAAATTTTGTCAGTATAGTGTCCTCTAACACTGGAGGAACACTGGTGAAAAGGAAGTTTATCCTCATTATTCTCTCTTGTCAGGATTTTGCAATATGTAGTTTCTGTGGCACAGAACTGGTGCCACATGGCTTCTCCAGCACCTAGCTCCTATGATGTGTAGCAACCAGCAGCGTTTAGTATCCACCAACTTTCGCTGGCACCCTCTGGGTAAATCTCTAGCAAATTCCACCTGTGTGACACCTCAGCAACTTCTCCATCATCCAGTGAAGAGGCTACTCCCTCTGCAATGTTCCACATTTTATTCTGCAGGAGAGGGGCACTATCTTGCGTTAGAGCTCATTGCTATTCCTTACAACTGTGATCTTATATTCTTTAGGATTTTTAAAATTTATACTATCCAACCTCTTATTACTTTCATCTCTTATCATATTTAACAGTAATTTGTCTTAAACTTTCCCTGTCCAAAGTGCTATGTGGTTTCTCTACCTGGTTGAGACCATAACTGACATATTCTCCTAGTTGGACCCAAAGAGTCCTATTCTCTTTGATTTGCAGTACAGTTTATCTTATATTAAATTCCCCTATTTATGCATGGGTCTATCTCTGATCTCTCTATTTTTGTTCTATAGGCCTATTGACCAAATTTAATCTTTAATGAGATAATAGGTACAAAGTGCCTAGCCATTATCTAGCACATAGTAAGTACTCATTAAATGGTATCAATAATGACCATGCTGGAGACTGTGCCTTTTCCTTGCAGAGTACCCTCCTAAGACCAATAACCTGACTTTGGTTTAATTTTTTGGGCTGGAAGAAAGAAGGCATCCCCAGTCGAAAGAGAAGGCTTTCTCAGTTCAATTGACTTATAAATGGATGAAAATCCAGGAATTGCTGAATTTTCTGGCTTTAAGTCACTGCTTTAACCATCATCCATAATTCACATTCATATAAGTATTCATTCCCACAATGATTCTGATAGAGCCATTCTATAATTTTTGAATTTTCTTGGGCATAATTAAAAATTATAAACCTGGCTAGGTGCAGTGGCTCATCCTGTAATCCAAGCACTTTGGGAGGCCGTGGTGAGAGGATTGCCTGAGCCTGGGGGTTCGAGACCAGCCTGGGCAACTTGGTGAGACCTCATCTCCACAATAAATCACAAAAAACTAGCTGGGCATGGTGGCATGTGTCTGTAGTTCTAGCTACTTGGAAGGCTGAGGCGGAAGGATCACCTGAGCCCAGCAGGTTGAGCCTACGGTGGTCGTGAGCGTGCCACTGCACTCCAGCCTGGGCGACAAGAGTGAGACTCCAACTCAAAAAGAAAAAAAAAAAGAAAAAGAAAGAAATTATAAACCTGTATGATGCAGCCTTATATAGGAACTCTAGCAAATGCTTCAAGTATACACAGTACTTTGTTTCTTTTACATTCCTGTTCCAAAAGGGAAGTTTTTCTCACAGATTAAGTATAACTGCAAATTATAAAACAAAATCTAAACAGAAAAATAATTCCTACTCTTGGATGGGAAGATTTAAAATGTCCAGTCTACTGAAATTAATATATTCAATGCAATTCTAGTTATAAACTTAATAACTTTTTTAAATGGATAAAATCATCTTTAAGTTGATGTTGTAGATAGTCACCTGAGATAGGCATCATAGATTTCTTCCTCCTGATGAGAAGTTATCCTTTCCCTTGAACATGGACTGGACATAGTGACTCAATCAATAGAACATGCTTAACCAAAAGAATGCAGGGACATGGCATTTTGGAACTACAAAGGTTAGATCATAGGGAACACTGCAGCTTCCATCTGGTTGAGCCACATAGACAGGCCACCCGTAGGCACTCTGATTGACAGTTCCACTTATGGTGCCGTCAGAGAGCCAGCATCAGCTTTCAGTTACGTGAATGAGCCATCCTGGATATCCAGCCAGGATATCCACTTCTGAAAGTGAAGCTTTCAGATGGCTCCAGTCTCCTTCTAACAATAATCACATAAGAGACCCCCACTGAGGGCTGCCTAGCTGAGTTCAGTCAACCCACTGGTGTATGAGAGATAATAAATGATTGCTTTAAGCCACTAAGATTTTGTGTACTATAGTTTGTTATGCAGTAATAAATAACTGAAGCCAGGCGTGGTGGCTTACACCTGTAATTCCAGTACTTTGGGAGGCTGGGCAAGAGGATTGCCTGAGCTCCAAGGTTCGAGACCAGCCTGAGCAACATGGTGAGACCTCATCTCTACAATAAATCAAAAAATTAGCCAGGTGTGGTGGCACATGCTTGTTGTTCCAGCCACGGGGAAGGCTGAGGCAGAAGGATCACCTGAGCCCAGCAGATTGAGGCTGTGGTGGCCATGAGCGTGCCAGCCTGGGTGACAGAGTGATATTCTGATTCAAAAAAAAAAGATGACTGAACAGAAATTGATGCCAGAAATGTTATGCACTGTGACAAAAATCTAAAAATGTGGCAGTGACTTAAGACCAGGTATTGGTTGGTAGCTGACAGGGGCTCAAGGGAGCTATTAGTGAAGACTTGAAGGACAGCAAGGAAATTGTTATTGGAAGTTGGAGAAAAGACAACTACTGTTACATAGTAGCAAAATGTTGAGATGAATGTCACCCGTGGTAAAATAGAAAATATATTTAAAGTACTAGTAAATTTGGTTAAGGGGATTTCTAGGCAGAATGTTCAAAGTGACAACTGGTTTTAACTGCCAATGATAAGGTACAGGAAGAGAAAGATAAGCTAAAAAGGAAACTGCTCAGCTTTCTATAGGAATTTAGAGGATATATAATGGGCCCAGGACAATCTCTCTAGCCATCAAAAGTTTCTCAAAGAAAGAACGGTATTAAGATAAAGATGAAGTCAAGAGCATAGCTTTTTAAGACCTCAGAAAGTTTTAAGAGCATGTCTCATAGATTCTCTTCAGTAAATAAGGACTACTAAGAATGTTAGAATGCCTTGTAAATTCTTTTTCTACTCTTTTAAGAATCTTGGGCTGGGTGCAGTGGCTCATGCCTGTAATCCCAGAGCTTTGGGGGGCCAAGGCAGGCAGATTGCTTGACACCAGGTGTTTGCCTGGGCAACATAGTGAGACTCTGTGTGTAGAAAAAAAAAATTAGCCCAGCATGGTAGCATGTGTCTGTAGTCCTAGCTACTAGGTAAATGAGGTAAGAGGATGGCTTGAGCCCAGAAGGTGGAGGCTGCAATGAGCTATGATTGTGCCACTGCATTCCAGCCTGGGTGGTAGGGGGTGGGAGGAAAGGAAAGGAAAGGAAAGGAAAGGAGAGAGAGAGAGAGAGAGAGAGAGAGAATTGAAAAAATCTTGCTGGGCATCATGGCTCATTCTTGTAATATCAGCATTTTGGGAGACTGAAGCAAGAGGATTGCCTGAGCCCTGGAGTTTGAGACAGGCCTGGGCAATACAGGGAGACCTCATCTTTACAATAAATCAAAAAATTAGCCAAGTGTGGTGGCATGCACCTGTGGTCCCAGTTACTAGGGAGGCTGAGGCAGAAGGATTGCCTGAGCCCAGTAGGTCAAGGCTGTGGTAGCTGCGATCATGCCACTGCATTCCAGCCTGGACAATAGAGTGAGATTCCAATTCGGGGAAAAAAAAAAAAATCTTAAGAGTGCTTCCTATAACATACTGAATCTCAGACCAAGTTAGAGAGGGACCTATCTTGAAAACACCTGTGATTGTGACTTTTGAGAACTCAAATAAGATTGATAAGAAACTCATAAAAAATTTTAAGATAATTGCAGATGCAGATGCACCACCAGATAGTGAAAGATACACTCACCCTTATCCCAAGACCCCTGATGTCTCATCTCACATGATACCAGCTCGAAGTGAAAAGAGTCCTGAAACTCAGAGCTTCCCATGGGCAAGAAGCAGGCTTCAAAAGCAACATAACAGCAAATATGAGCCATTTCTTATAGAAAACAAATGACCCAAAGTGAAAAGTCAAGAGTAGAGAACGCAGAGCTTAGACGGTAGAGAATCACTCCCAGGGAGTAGGAATGAATCCCAACAGAGAAATAGAAACATGTACTGGACTGGGATTTCAGAATTGCTATGAAACACTATTTTGTGCCTCCTCACCACCCCTTTGGAACAGGAGTGTTTTTTTGTTTTGTTTTGTTTTGTTTTGTTTGAGTAGGAATCTCATTCTGTTGCCCAAGCTGGAGTGCAGTGGCATGCTCACAGCCACCACAGCCTTGATCTACTGGGCTCAGGCAATTCTTCCACCTCAGTCTTCCAAGGAACTGGAACTATAGGCACGTGCTACTACACCTGGCTTATTTTAAAAATTTTTTTAATCTTTTTTTGAGTTGGAGTCTCACCCTGTCGCCCAGGCTGGAGTGCAGTGGCTGCTCCGTCACCGCAGCCTCGACCTGCTGGGCTCCGGTGATCCTTCTGCCTCAACCTTCCGAGTAGCCGGAATTACAGGTGCGCGCTACCACGCCCAGCTAATTTTTTGATTTATTGTAGAGATGAGGTCTCGCCTGCCCAGGTGGGTCTCGAACCCACGGGCTCAGGCATTCTACTCACCTCAGCCTCCCAAAGGTGTGGGATTACAGGCTGAGCCACCGAGCCTGGTTTATTTTTTTAATTTATTGTAGACATGAGGTCTCACCAAGTTGCCCAGACTGATCTCAAACCCCTGAGCTCAGGCAATCCTCTCACCTCGGCCTCCCAAAGTGCTGGGATTACAGACTTGAGCCATGGTGCCCGGCTTGGGAACAGGAATGTTTATTGCAGTTATCCTACTCCCTAATACCACAGTAGGTTGTATTTGTGTTGCAGATAACTTGATTCTATTTTGCAGGTCTTCTTATCAAGTGGAACCAACTCAAGAAGGCACCCCAAGATACTCATCGGTACCTAGAACTCATTTAGATGATGAGACCATGGACTTCGAGCTGGTATCATATAGGATGAAATGTTGGGGGTCTTGGGAAGAGGGTGAATGTATCTTTCACATGGAAAGAATGTGAATAATGTTGGTGGGGGGTGGGTGTGGGGTTCTGTGGTAGTCTTTGAAAATATACAGAGCTGGACGCAGTGGCTCATGCCTGTAATTCCAGCACTTCGGAAGGTGATGGTGAGAGGATTACCTGCGTTCAGGGGTTCAAGACCAGCCTGGACAACTTGGCGAGCCCTCGTCTCTACAATAAATCAAAAATTAGCCAGGCGTGGTGTTGTGTACCTGTAGTTCCAGCTACTTGGAAGGCTGAGGTGGAAGGATCGCCTGAGCCCAGCAGGTTGAGGCTGCAGTGGCCGGGAGCATGCCACTGTACTCCAGCCTGGGTGACAGAGTAAGACTCCAACTCAAAAATGAATAAATAAATTAAAAATAAAAATGCACATCATCAGTCTTTGTTGTATGACTGTTTTTTAACTCTTTTTTTTAATCCTTTTCTTCATCAACTCACTAGTGGTGTATTTATTTACTCTTCTCAAGGAATCAACATTTGATCATGTTAATCTCTTTTTTGGGGGCAGCTTCCTAAAACAGAATAGGTTCAGAGAGATTCACTATGTCAATCTCTTTTATCACATATATTTGTTTTCTGCTTTTTTAGTTTCTTCTCCTATTTTTGTTATCTCATTACTTCTACTTTCTTTTTTGTTTTTGTTTTGTTTTGTTCTGTTGAGTAGGCGTCTCACTCTCATCCAGGCTAGCGTGCAGTGGCACGCTCACGGCCACTGCAGCCTCGACCTGCTGGGCTCAGGTGATCCTTCCACCTCAGCCTTCCAAGTAGCTGGAACTACAGGCACATGCCACCACACCCAATTAATTTTTTGATTTATTGTAAAGATGAGGTCTCATTCAGGCTGGTCTAAAACCCTGAGCTCAGGCAATTCTCTTGCCTCTGCCTCTCAAAGTGCTGGGATTACAGGTGTGAGCCACTGTGCTTGACCTTACTTTCACTTTCTTTGGATCAGTTGTGTTGTTCTTTGTCTAACTTTTTGAGTTTAAAACTTAACTCTTTAAATGTCAGCCTATCAAGCCGGGTGCAGTGGCTGATGCCTGTAATCCCAGCACTTTGGGAGCGGAGGCAAGAGGATTGCCTGAGTTTAGGGATTCGATACCAGCCTGAGCAACATGGGGAGATCTTGTCTCTAAAATAAATTTTAAAAGTTAGCTGGATATGGTGGCACATGCCTGTAGTTCCAGCTACTTGGAAGGCTGAGGTGGAAGGATCACCTCAGCCCTGCAGGTCAAGGCTGCAGTGGCCATGAGCATGATACTACACGCCAGCCTGAGTGACAGACTGAGACTCCAACTAAAAAAAAAAATGTTTTTTTAGCCTATCTTTTCTAATATAAGCAGTGAAGGCTATGCATTTCTTGAGTGCTTCCCCCAAGTTTGTGTTTATTTTAGTCAGGCTCTGACTGTGTCACCCAGGCTGGAGTGCAGTGAGTGGTATGATCACTGCTCACTGCAGCCTCAACCCCCTGGGCTCAAGTGATCCTTCCACCTCAGCAACCCAAGTAGCTGGGACACAGGTGTGCACCACCACACTTAGTTAATTTTTTAATTTTTTGTAGAGATGAGGTCTTACTATGTTGCCCAGGCTGCTCTCAAACTCCTGGGTTCAAGTAATCCTCCTGCTTCAGTCTCCTAAAGTGCTGGGATTATAGGCATGAGCCACTGTGCTTAGTTAATTCCACATTTTAAGCTGGAAAGTCATGGCAAAATTATTTAGAAAAGAATTACAACCAGGTGATGAAATCTCTACAAATCACATGGTTTCGATTATGAATTATGTACAAATTATTTATAATGTTTGTATTCTGATCATGAAACAAAAATAATGAAATATTGGCTATAAAGAGTATAGGTTAGCTGGGTGTGGTGGCTCACGCCTGTAATCCACACTTTGGGAGGCGGAGGCGAGAGGACTGCCTGACCCCAGGGGTTTGAGACCAGCCTGGCAACATAGCGAGACCTTGTCTCTACAATAAATCAAAAACTTAGCTGGATGTGGTGGCTTGTGCCTGTAGTTCCAGCTACATGGAAGGATGAGGTGGAAGGATTGCCTGAACCCAGCAGGTTGAGACTGCGGTGGCCGTGAGCATGCCAATGCACTCCAGCCTGGGCGACAGAGCAAGACTTCAACTCAAAAAATAAAAAAGTATAGGTTAGCATAGAAATAGACAGTTCATTCATACAGGCCAGTATCTCTGGGCATTTTAGAAATGATAAAATAATATGTTAATTTCTTTCTTTTTTTTTTTTTGGTTAGGTGTTTTTTTAATGATTCAAGGAAGGAAAAATACAAGTTTTGTTAAATGTCAGGAAAAATTGAAATAGATTTATGGTATAGTGTTTTCTTGCTTTAAATCTTTTCAGCTGATACCACTTTTTGATTCTGTGCTTAGGAAATTAAATATATTACATAGTACCTTAAAAGCTGGTTCACCCATATTCATAATTTTATGAATTTGTGTGTTAGAATTTTAAGGCAGAAGTGACAAAGAGAAGGACTAGAGTCAGAGAAATTTTCACTCATTCAGAAAACATTCCTGTGGTAATGCACGTATCTATGTCACCATTAATTTACATTAAAAAAAAATATCTTTACTAAAAAGAAATGCATTTAAAACAATAAATCTAATGAAAACCACAGAGACTAAAGCACCCATCTTGGATGCTAATCCACCATGTTGACTTCTGATTCAATATTTAAATTTCTTAAGGAAGGTATAGTTTATTTAATAAATGTCAATGACACAATTAGCCACCTACCTAAAATAAAGTTAGATTGGATTCCCAAACTTACTATATTCAGAAATAAATTTCTGACTGTAGTACCAGCTACTCAGGAGGCTAAGGCAAGAGGATTGCTTGGGGCCAGGAGTGCCAGACTGCTGTGAGCTATGATAGTGCCTATGAAAAGCCACTGCATTCTAGCCTGGGCAACATAGTGAAATAATATTTCTCTAAAAGAAGAAAAAGAAAAGGAAGGAAGAAAGGAAGGAAGAAGAAAAAAGAAAGAAATTCTGGGCCGGGTGCAGTGGCTCAAACCTGTAATCCCAGCACTTTGGGAGGCTGAGGTGAGCTCAGGAGTTCAAGACCAGCCTGGGTAACTTGGTGAGACCTCATCTCTACAATAAATCAAAACACTAGCCGGGTGTGGTGGCACCCACCAGTAGTTCCAGCTACTTGGAAGGCTGAGGTGGAAGGATCGCTTGAGTCCAGCAGGTCGAGGCTGTGGTGACCATGAGTAGGCCACTGTACTCCAGCCTGGACGACCAAGTGAGACTCCAACTACAAAAAAAAAAAAAAAAAAAAAAAAGCAAGTAAGGAATAAATAAATAAATTCTGGATCTGAATGCATTGCAGTTTAAAGGTTAAAAAATAGGCAAAATTTAAAGTAAAATTTTAGAGTCTATATGTGTAGTTAATGATTTGTAAGGACCTTTTAAATAAGAGAAAAACTCAGTAGGTCAAGAAAAAGTTTGACTTATTTGACCTCATTAAAAATCTGTTTTTTCAGCCGGGCACAGTGACTCATACCTGTAATCCCAGCACTTTAGGAGTTTGAGGCAAGAGGATTGCCTGAGTCCAGAGATTCGAGAACAGCCTGGGCAACTTGGTGAGACTTCGTCTCTACAATAAATCAAGAAAAATTAGTTGGGCATGGTGGCATATGCCTGTAGTTCTAGCTACTTGGAAGGCTGAGGCGGAAGGATTCCCTGCAGGTCGAGACTGTGGTGGCCGTGAGCGTGCCACTGCACTCCAGCCTGGGCAACAGAGTGAGACTCCAATTCAAAAAACAAAAATCTGTTTTTTTCATAAGGGAAAACATGACAAAGCCAATAAATAAATAAATAATATATTGGAAAAATGTTCACAATGCCTGGAGTTGAAAAGGGGTTAATAATTGTAATATATAACAAGAGTCTATACATTGATTTTTTTTTTTAGTTGGAATCTAACTCTGTCGCCCAAACTGCAGTGCAGTGGCATGCTCACGGCCACCGCAACCTCGATCTGCAGGCGATCCTTCCACCTCAGGCTTGCAAGCAGCTGGAACTACAGGCACGCGCTACCATGCCCCGCTAATTTTTTGATTTATCATAGAGAAGTGGTCTCGCCAAGTTGCCCAGGCTGTTCTCAAACCCATAGGCTCAGGCAATCCTCTCACCTCAGCCTCTCAAAGTGCTGGGATTAGAGGCTTGAGCCATCGTGCCCTGCCTATAAATTGATTTTTTAATAGACAACTCAGCCATCTATAGCAATTGGGGCTATAGTTCATCCCACTAACTTCCCTCTTCTAAGTTTTCTCTCAGGAAAAGAGGCCTGTGAGGACTTCAGAGGAGCTGCTCCCCAAAGATGTATGAGCAGTGCAAGGGATGGGCTATGTCTGGAAGAGGCAGGCTATGTGCACAACCTCTTACATAAATAAGAGGTCTCTACAATAAATTTAAAAATAAGCCAGGTGTGGTAGCGTGAGCCTGTAGTTCTGGCTCCTTGGAAGGCTGAGGCAGAAGGGTCACCTGAGCCCAGCAGGTCGAGCTTGTGTTGGCTGTGAGAGTGCCACTGCACTCCAGCCTGGGTGACAGAATGAGACTCCAACTCAAAAAAGAGAGAGAGAGAGAATCTGCAGTGAGAGTGGAGGTAGCTGACCACTTCCAACTGCCATATCTTTGAGATTTGTCACAACATTCTGGTCAAGGCACAGTCTCCCTGGATTACTCCCAGCCAATAGCTGAGTCCTGTAGACATACACAAGCAGGGCCACTTCTGCCTGATACAGGACTCCTCTAATATGCAATCAGCCAGACGAAGAGTTTTGCAGAGCTTATCAATCTTTCTTCCTCTTCTTTCATGGGTCTCAGTTCTGCATCCCTGCCTGAAGATTCTGTTTACTCCTGCTTCCTTTCATCTTATCTTTCACAGGCATTTCCCCTTTGAATTTCTAAGTCCATCCTTAGCATCTGCTTGCAAGAGGACCTGAACTTCTGCAGCTTTTGGGGGATTCTAAGGAACAGTTTGGTATGGATGCTGCCATAATGAAAGTCTAAAATATGTGGCATTGGCTTTGGAACTACATGGAAGAAAGAGGCTGGAAGGACCTTGAGGATAAAGGCCAAAGGGTCTCAGTGAGAGTACTAGCTCAAAGTCTCAAGGATGGCCTTTGTGCTGATGGGAGCACAAAGAAAAGTGAGGGAAATGTTACTGAAAGCTGGAGGAAGGCCTGGCTCCGGCTCATGCCTGTAATCCCAGCACTCTGGGAGGTCAAGGAAGGAGGGTTGCTCAAGACCAGGAGCTTGAGACCAGCCTAGGCAACATAGCAAGACCTTGTCTCTACAAAAAAATTTTTTAAAAATCAGCTGGGCGGGGTGGTGCATGCCTGTAGCTCCAGCTACTCGGGAGGCTGAGGTGTGGTAGGATAACCTGAGCCCAGGTGTTTAAGGTTGCGATAAGCTGTGATCATGCACTCCAGCCTGAGCAACAGAGTGAGACTCGAACAAAAAAAAAGAAGCTGGAGGAAAGGGGATTGTTCCCAGAAAGTTTGCCACTACTGTCACCTGAGGTAATGCAGAAAACAGAAAGTGTCCGTAATGAGCTCAATGATTTAGCCAAGAAGATTTCTAGGCAGCATATTCTAGTGCTACCTAGCTTCTATATACTGCTTATGACAAAATGTAAGAGAAAAGAGATAAACTAAAAAACAAACTGTTAAATATAAAGGAAACCACATATTGTATGATTCCATTTATGTGTGTTAAATGGAAAAAAAATCTTACAGAAATTTAAATTTAGGCTGAGTTTATCTGCGCAAAGAAAAACAAAACAGAACAAAGCAAAGCAAAACAAAAACAATTTGTGAATCATACAGCCCCTCAAAGCAGAGCAGGTTTACAGAATTCCAACCAACAACATGACCTGCCAGCATTTATATTAAATAAAAGTACAATATAGAGACAACTGATTTGGTTATAGTTTAATTGGAAAATTGGTTATGAGCCTTCTGCAATTAACTAAAGCTCAGTTACTGTAGTTAAAGTCTATATTGGGTTTGGTCTGTTAGGTTTAGTGCAGTAGCCTAGCCCAAATCAATGGCCTCCCATAAATTTTATTTAACATAAAATGCCCAGAATAGGAATAGAGATAGAATCATAAAGTATGTGGTTTCCTCTATCATTGGGGTGATGAGAATGTTCTAAGACTGATTGTGGTGACAGTTGTACAACTCTGAATATAACAAAAACCACTGAATTGTATGCTTTAAATGGATGAATTGTATGGTGGATAAATTATATCTCAATAAAGCTAAGAAAAAAATATAATATATATCAAGACTTACTGAGTTATGTTTTTCATGGCCAGCCTCTCCAGTTGGTAAATGATTCTAAAAGTAAGAAATAGCTAGGCTCGCTGGCTCAGCCTGTAATCCCAGTGCTTTGGGAGGCTGAGGTGAGTGGATTGCCTGAGCCCGCGGGTTCGAGATCTGCCTGGGCAACTTGGCGAGACCTTATCTCTACAATAAATCAAAAATCAGCCAGGCGTAATAGCGCACACCTGTAGTTCTGGCTACTGCGATGGCCGGGAGTGGCCACTGCACTCCAGTCTGGGTGACAGAGTTAGACTCCAACTCAAAAAAAAAAAAAAAGAAATGGCTCTGGGAGGGATCAAGATACTGTCAGGAAAAATATTATCTAAAAAGTAAGTTAAGGGTTAAGACCTCAAAAAGACCTAAGGAGTTGCTTTGTAGAATCTGTCAGATAGAAAAAAAATCTCTCCAAAGGTCTTAAGGATGTTATTTCATGGTGGTCTCTCAAGATAGAAAATAATTTATCTCAGAGACTTGTAAGAGTGGCTTTTGTTGAATGGAGTGGATTATAAAGTGATACATAAAAACCCCACAAACTTTTAAGAGAATTGCTCTGGCAAAAGCAACATTAGCTGGGACTGACAGGAACATAGTACAAAATGAAAAGATGCCTTTGTACTCCTATCCTTTTATAGGTAAGTAGCAGGCAAGGAAGGTTACTCAGCTGTAAACTCAATTTCTTACATAAAAGGAAGACTGATTCAGAGGGTGGAACCAAGATCCTAGGCACCAGAGCCAAAACCATAGTGAAGGACTCTCAAGCAGTTGGAGTAATCTCTAATCAACCTATGCCTGTTGGATTTTGAATTGTCTCTGCTGTGTGCCTCCCATTTTCCCTCTTTTTGAAGCAGAGCGACCATAAAGATTATTCTAGCCTTTCCCATTATGTATGTAGGATATGTATAAGAAGAAGATAACTTGTCTCTTAGGTACGTCAAAGGGAGACTAATTAGGAGATAAATCAAAAGTCTCTTAAGATAGTCCAGGCAAGAGATGATGGTGGCTTGGAGTAGGTAGCTGTGAAGAAATTGATTAAGTGGAAAGATTTAGAATATATTTTGAAATTAGAGTCAACAGTCTTGGTTGATATGTTGGAAATGGAACATGAGATAAAAAGAAGAGTTTCATATGATTCCACAATCCTTAGCTTGAAGAACCAAGTGAATGAAAGTCTCCTTTCAATCCTTTTGGTTGGTATGAAATTGTCAAGAGTCTCAATTTTTTTTTTTTTTTTGAGTTGGAGTCTTGCTCTGTCGCCCAGACTGGAGTGCAGTGGCCGCTCCCGGCCACCGCAACCTCGACCTGCTGGGCTCCGGCAATCCTTCCGCCTCAGCCTTCCGAGTAGCCGGAATTATAGGCATGCACTACCACACCCGGCTGATTTTTTTATTTATTGCAGAGATGAGGTCTCGCTGCCCAGGCAGGTCTCGAACCCGCGGTCTCAGGTAATCCACTCCTCAGCCTTCCAAAGGCGCGGGATTACAGGCTGAGCCACTGAGCCCGGCACAAGAGTCTCAATTTTCTCATCTCCCACTTCTCATCCTGCTCCTATCTAACTACTACTCTACAAAAAATGCTGTTGAAAATATCACCAATAGCCACCATGTTTTTAACTCCAAGTCATGCTTTCATCTTTTTTTACGTGATCACTTTATTTTATTTAGTACAGGTATCCCTCGCCTTTTTGAAGTGTTTCTTCCCAGGCTGGGTACAGTGGTTCACACCTATAATCCCAGCACTTTGGCAGGCCGAGGTGAGAGGATTGCCTGAGCCCATGGGTTTGAGATCAGCCCAGCAATTTGGCAAGTCCTCATCTCTACAACAACAAAAAATAAAAACTAAAAACATTACCTGGGTGTGGTGGCACATGCTTATACTTCCAGCTACTTGAAAGGTTGAGGCAGAGAGAACGCCTGAGCCCAGCAGGTTGAGGTTGCGGTGGCCATGAGCATGCCACTGCACTCCAGCCTGGGCAACAGAGTGAGACTCTGACTCAAAAAAAAAAAAAAAAGAAAGAAAGAAAGAAAGAAATGTTTCTTTTGTTGACTTTCTTGGACCATGTGCTTTTCTGATATTTCTGCTACCTCTCTGGTTGTTCCTTTTCAATCTCCCTCCCTGGTTACTTGGCTAACTCACTATTAATGTAGCTCTGTTCGGTACCTCTGACTGACCCTTTTCTTGTCTCACTCTAGTCTGTTCATCTTAGAACTCTTTTTTTTTTTTTTTTTTTTTTGAGTTGGAGTCTCACTCGGTCGCCCAGACTGGAGTGCAGTGGCTGCTCCCGGCCACCACAGCCTTGCCTGCTGGGCTCCGGTGATCCTTCCGCCTCAGCCTTCTGAGTAGCCAGAAATACAGGCATGCGCTACCACGCCCGGCTGATTTTTAAAAATTTATTGTAGAGATGCGGTCTCGCTGCCCAGGCGGGTCTCGAACCCGCGGGCTCAGGCAATTCACTCACCTCAGCCTCCCAAAGGCGCGGGATTACAGGCTGAGCCACCAAGCCCGGCTTAGAACTCTTAAATCTACCTCTCCTGGCTAGACTCTTCTGAACTTTAGTCCTATATGACTACCTGTATATTTAGAAAGCCCCATGGATATCTCAAACTGGAAACATGTCCAGAATAGAACTCATCACTTTTTGCCACCAACTTACTCTTTCTCCAGTATTTCCAGATTCTGTCAGGAAACACCATCCATCCAACTGCACAAGTCAGAAAATGAAGTCTATCTGATTACTCACCCTCTCTTATACACATTCCCATAAACAATTAATGACTAGCTTCTGTCGTTTCCACCTAGATCACTCATTCTAAAAATCTGTCCATTTATTTTCATATCTACTGCTGCCACTGTAGTCCAAGCCATTGTAATCTCTTGCCCAACTTCTGCAACAGCTCCCTGTTCTGGCCTCCTTGCAGCCACTTTGTCTCCTCTCCATTGCTATGGTTAGAATGTTCTTGTTCAAGCACAAATAGGACCATGCACATTCTCAGTTTAAAGTCCTTCAATGAGCCAGGCGTGGTGGCTCACGCTTATAATACCAGCACTTTGGGAGGCTGAGGTTTGAGACCAGCCTGGGCAACTTGGCAAGACCCCATCTCTACAATAAACCAAAAAAAGTAGCTGGGTGTGATGGCGCACACCTGTAGTCCCAGCTACTTGGAAGGCTGAGGTGGAAGGATCACCTGAGCACAGAAGGTCGAGGCTACGGTGGCCGTGAGCACGCCACGGCACTCCAGCCTGTGCATTAAAGTCCTTCAATGGCTAGGTATGACGTCTCCTGCCTGTAATCCCAGCACTTTGCAAGGCCAAGGCAGGAGGCTTGCTTGAGGCCAGGAGTTCAAGACCAGCTCAGGCAACATAGTGAGACCTCGTTTCTAAAATTAAAAAAAAAAAAAAATTACCTGGGAAGACTGGTGTGTACCTGTAGTCCCAGTTACTCAGTAAACGGAGGTAAGAGGTTTTCTTGAGCCAGGAGCTGAAGTTTGCAGTGAGCTGTGATACTTGAAAGTTGCACTGCACTCTAGCCTGGGTGACAGAGTGAGAACCTATTTCTGAAAAATGAATAAATAAGTAAAGTCCTTCAAAGATCTCCCTTGGAACATATTCCAAAATCCTTAATATAACACATAAGACTTTGCATGATTGGGACTCTGCTGTTTCTTTTACCTCAATTTCACATCATTTTCCTTTCTTCTCTGTGACAAAACACATATCACATTGATCTTTTCTCAATTCCTTGAACGTGCCATGCTATCTCTCACTTTGGGGGCTTCACACTTTTTTCTCTCTGCTCAAATAAATCTATTTGTCTGGCTAACTCATATTCATCCATCGGATCTCATATTAAATAGCATTTCCTCAGGGCATCCTGCCCGCCTCTCCCAAATTAAATCTGCTCATTCTGTTGTGTTTCCTTAACCTTCTGAACTTCTGCTTGGCAGCACTGTGCTTATGATTCTTGTAATTATTTCATATAGTATCTGCTTTGTGTCTGTCTCTGTCATTAGATTGTTAGCCCCATGTTGACAGACTGTGCCTATTTTATTCATCGTTGTATCCACAGTGCCCAGTAGTGCCTGGCAGGTAGTTAGAAGCTTACTAGGTTTTTGTGGTCTGGCTTACAATCAGGGAAGACTTAAGTAGCAATGGACTTTGGGCACAGGCTAGAACTGTCTGAGACTACACTCCCCTCTTTTCCTCTAAGAAAAGTTATAAAGGCCAGGGGAAATGGTACTCTATGACTTCATGCACCGCCTCCTGCAATATGAAAGCATATTCAGCCAGGCGTGGTGACTCATGCCTATAATCCCAGCACTTTGGGAGGTTGAGGTGAGAGGATTGCCTGAACCTTACGGGTTTGAGACCAGCCTGGGCAACTTGGCGAGACCTCATCTCTATAATAAATCAAAAAATTAGCCGGGCATGGTAGCGTGTGCCTGCAGTTCCAGGTACTTGGAAGGCTGAAGTGGAAGGACTGCCTGAGCCCAGTAGGTCCAGGCTGCAGTGGCCACGAGCATGCCACTGCACTGCAGCCTGGGTGACAAAGTGAGATTCCAACTCAAATAAATAAATAAATAAATAAATAAATAAATAAATAAATAAGAAAGAAAGAAAGAAAAGAAAAGAAAGCATATTCATATATTTATTCTGGTTTTACTTATTAGAGTGAACAATTATTCTTTAAAAACCGTAAATGTCCAACTATCGGAGAATGCCTTAACACATAATACCAGTGGCTTAAAAATATTGTTTAATACAGTGAATCCTTATTTTTCAAGTAAAACATTACCAGGGGCCCCGATATGTTGGAGGGGGGATGGAACAAAGCTTAATCTTTTGGACTTCTCCACCTTTTCTTTTTCTCCTTTCTCCTTTCCCTTTCCCATTTTTCTGTCCCTCTTCCTCCAAATCTTGACGGTCTTCCAGTTCCTGCCTCTATTCTCTCTTTTATTTTTATCTTGTAGACACGGGGTCTCACTATGTTGCCCAGGCTGGTCTCAGACTCCTGTTCTTAAATGACCTTCCCATCTTGGCCTCCCAAAGTGCTGAAGTAACAGGCATGAGCCCCTAGGCTTGGCCCAGTTCTCTTTTTAAAGCCACGCAATTATTTCTGTCCTAGATTTCCATGGGGCACTCCAAATGCTTTGCTGTGTTGTTGCTGTTAAACTGGCTTAAGTTGGTTTTCTGTTACTTGTCATTTTTTAAAAATTCAACAATATTGTTGCAGCTTAAGATTCAATTATGTAGTAGAAAGAGCACTGGTTTTGGAATCGGAAAACTTTGGGGTCAGTTAGTTGTCTCATCTGCAAAGGGGCTAATATCTAGATTTTGCCAATTTAAAAAAAATCAGTAGCCTACCGTGGTGACTCATGCCTGTAATTCCAGCACTTTAGGAGGCAGAGGAGAGAGGATTGCCTGAGTCCAGGGATTTGAGACCAGCTTGGGCAACCTAGCGAGACCTCGTCTCTACAATAAATCAAAAAATTAGCCGAGCATGGTGGCTTGTGCCTATGGTTCCAGCTGCGTGGAAGCCTGAGGCAGAAGGATTGCCTGAGTTCAGAAGGTCGAGGCTATAATGGCGGTGAGTGTGTCACTGTACTCCAGCCTGGGCGACAGAGTGAGAGTCCTACTAAAAAAAAATCAATATATTAAAAGACCCAATATTGAGTAGGCGCTCAAGAAATGTTAAATAAATGGGATCACAATCTTATTCAGAAACCTCTCCTGCCCCTTTCCACTTGGAGTGGATGACTGAATTCAGTGTAGCTAGAATTAGCAAGGCTGCCATCTTGTGGTGACTTACTGGCATAGCATATTTGAAGCAAGACGTTTGAGAAAATAAAGCTACGTCAAAGAAGGTACAACAGAGATATCGGAATAACTAAAGACATGAGACAAGGGCAACTCGTCATTAGGAATAGAAAAAAGTAAAGGACCTAAGACTGAACCTTTAGGAATTGTCACATGCATCAGACAAGTCAGAGAAAGGGAATTATGGCTGATGAAAGAGAAGGGAACATGTAGATAGCTTCGTGTATCCCTCAAGCAAGTGTTGACTTATATATTTGAGTTGACAGCTAATGTAAGCTTATTTATTTTTTTAAGACCTCAAAAGTCATTAACAAAAGCCAGGCAAAAACCACAACCCTTGCCCCAAACCACAGCTCTGCAGTGCTCCTTCTGCAAGTTCTAGGGGGAAATTCTTTCCTTGCTTTTTCCAGCTTCTAGAGGCCTTGGTCACATCACTGAGATCTCTGCTTTCATTGTAATATCGCCCTTAAAAGGATCCATGTGATTGCATCAGGTCTACCTGGACATTCCAGGATAATCACCCCATTTTAAAATCCTTCATTTAATCACATCTGCAAAGTTCCTTTTAACCCATAACATACAAGTTCTGAAGATTAGGATGCAGACATCTCTGAATCATCAGTATTCTGCGTACCACAGTGCATTTTTCTCAACTCTACATTCAGTGACATAAACTTGGTAGTTTAAAATTGACCATGGCAAGAGCATTGACACCACAAAAATTGGCAAATACTACAAATCAGGACTTTCTCCTCAGGAGATCCTGTTGTTAAACTCTACCTGCACTGGTTATGATGGTTGGCTGGGGTGAATGAGCCCATTTTCCAGGCAAAAGAGAATTGCCACTATACATTTAAGGAAGAGAGGATTAAGAATATCATCCAGAGCCGGGCTCAGTGGCTCAGCCTGTAATCCCACGCCTTGGGAGGCTGAGGTGAGTGAATTGCCTGAGCCCGCGGGTTCGAGACCTGCCTGGGCAACAAGACCTCATCTCTACAAAAAATCAGCGGGGCGTGGTAGCGCATGCCTGTAATTCCGGCTACTCGGAAGGCTGAGGCGGAAGGATCGCTGGAGCCCAGCAGGTGGAGGCTGCGGTGGCTGGGAGCGGCCAGTGCACTCCAGTCTGGGCGACAGAGTGAGACTCCAACTCAAAAAAAAAAAAAGAATATCATCCAGAGGATACCAGGGGTGCCTCTTAGTTCTGAATCCAGTACTAAAAATTAATGGAAAATTATGGAAATTTTATACAGGTTGGATCACTAAGGTCTCCAATCCCTCAGGAAAGAAGATTTTGTCACCTATAGAAAACTCGGTTGTAGCCCTGACTAGAAGCTGTATGATTGTTTAGTCAATTAAATGTAAGTGACTATGACGTCTCTGGATCAGGTTAAGACAGTGGCATGCCTCCTTCATGCCCTCTTTCTCTTCCCTATTCTATGACCCTGATGAACTGAAGTGCTGGCTGAAGACAAAGAGGATATGGAATGCGCAGTGGATACGTGAAGTCAAAGATACTACCCTTCCCCTTCCCCCTCGTGAAATATGTGGGGTGTGGCATGTTGTTGCAGTTCACTTTAAAGTTCAGTCCATAGGCTATAGAACCATTGAGAGAGGGTTATTATGGACCTTGTGGAAGAATAAACATTATCAAGATCCTGGACTTGCTGCTGGATGAAGTAACTGATGAGACTTTGAGTTAAATTCTTTCTGGGGGTTAGAAGGTATGTGTAATGAGTACAATTTAGGTTATAAAAGAGAAAGTTGTTTTACTTTTTTTTTAAGTGTAAGTGTAGAAAGAAGGGAATATGTTGATGTTGGGCAGTCACAGGGGTTTATTATAGCTGATACCTATTCGGTTTGTGGGTTATGTTTTTATTTTTTGGAGACAAGGTTCCACTCTGTTGCCTAGGAGGGAGTGCAGTGATGTGATATTGGCTTATTGTAGCCTCGACCTCCTAGGCTCAAGCGACCCTCCTGCCTCAGCCTCCTGAGTAGCTGAGACTACAGGTACTTGCCATCATGTTTGCCTAATTTTTTATTTTTTGCAGAGATGGGGTCTTACAACATTACTCAGGCTGGTCTTGAACTCCTCGCCTCAAGCGATCCTCCCTCCTCAGCCTCCCAAATTGCTGGGATTACAGAAGTGAGTCACTGCACCTGGCCTGGATACCTATCATTCTTATTGAACACTCAGTATTTGCACCCCTTTCCTAAGTTTGGGCACTATCTTAAACATGAGAGAGAGTATATCTTACACTATCAAAGATGACAATGCTCACTGTCACTTTGCTAGTGTAGCAGGTTCTATTCTCTTTTTGGGTTCCCTGAAACAAGTGAGTTAGAGAAGGGAGAAAAGCCATTATAAGGTTTGCTAATGAGGGGTTACTGCAGTGGCCATCTGGGCTCAGGCCCTCTGGGACCCTCAGAAACACTTTGAAATGCACCTTGAAAGTGTCCCTCTCAGGGCAAGGAAGCTGAACTATTCGTTTGCTGTTAGATCTGGCTATGAGACAGGAAACAGGATATGCTTTGTGGGTTCATTAGAAAACATTTGCTTCCCAATTTCATATGTTGCACCTTCCCCTTCCTCTTTTCTCTACCCTGAAACATGATGTGATGGCTTCAGAGACAAAGTCAACTTGCAAAAGTGAATCAGATATCAGTTCTGATATTACTAAGCCAGTAAAGCTGCCTATTATAGATACAGAAAATCTATTGTCTGTGTTCCTGGTAAAGGCCACTAGAAAGTAAAATAAGGTCTGAAGTGCTAACACACTGGATAGTGCCACAAGAAACACTTTGCCATGTATGTAAGAAAAATATACTTACAAAAAATTCAGGCTGGCTACAGTGGCTTACTCCTATAAGCTCAGCACTTTGAGAGGCTGAGGCAAGAGGATCTTGATCCCAGGATTTCGAGACCAGCCTGAGGAGCATAGCAAGATCCTGTTTCAAAAACAAAACAAAACAAAAATTTAAGCTGAGAAATAAAAAATAAAAGTCACTATGGTCAAGTGTTCTGTTATCTGCAGGCAAAACATCCTAACTGATTTAGTCTCACTAGCAGCCAAGGGCACAGACCCAACTTTGAATAAAAAAGTAGCAATATAAGCCGGGCACGGTGGCTCACACCTGTAATTCCAGCACTTTGGAAGGCGGAGGCAAGAGGATTGCCTGAGTCCACGGGTTCGAGACCAATCTGGGCAACTTGGCAAGAACTTGCCTCTAAAATAAATAAAAAAATTAGCTGGGCATGGTGGTGCACGCCCGTAGTTCCAGCTACTTGGAAGCCTGAGGCAGAAGTATCACCTGAGCCCAGCAGCTTGAGGCTGCGGTGGCTGTGAGTGTGCCATTGCACTCCAGCCCGGGCAGCAGAGTGAGACTCTGACTCAAAAAAAAAAAAATAAAAGTAGCAATATAAAGAAACAGGGACTGTGGGGGAATCTATGAGAAAAAGGACAGTAGTGGTAGTGGTTCTAGTGGCACCATCCAGCATGTTGACATTTCAGGCCTTATTTTGCTTTCTGGTGGCCTTTACCAGGGACATAGACAATAGATTCTCTGTATTGAATAATAATTTTTACTACTCATTGAGTGTTTACTGTGAGCCAAGCGTTTTATTAATTTTCTCCCCTAATTTCTATCAACCATTGAAGATGGGTATTGATATCTTCTCTGAGGTTAAATGAGGATAACTCCAAGATCACACAGTTAGTAAGTGGCAGAGTTGGGATTCAGTTTCAGGTCACAGTGACCCCAAAGACAGATCTTAATCACTATACTATATTGCTGACATTCTTTTGCCAACTCCTAACTTTTAGACCTGAGACCTTATTTCAGGCTGGAGCCTGGGACCATTATCCTAGGAGGGGGAGAAAGACAGAGTCACAGACTGTTTGTCATCAGCCCCTTTTGGCAGAAGGATATAGGATCTGCCCAAATGAAGACAGGCTCTGAGCCAGGCTGCACAGATGCAGGCAGTTCTCTGAGTCAGACCGGGAAAGGCTCCAGATGAACTGCCAGACTTCTGTGTCTGAAACCCTGAGCGATAAGGAGGAAACTTGGGTGGCATCCTCAGAGACAAAGTGATTCTGCTGGTCTGGAATGTGCTGAAACCAGGCAAAATAAGAAAGTGGCAATAATACGTGAAGAGGGGCCCTGTGTGAGAATCAAGCAAGTCTCTGTTGGCAATTCTTGCTTGTAAACTGATTAACTGCATTCCTTTCTCCCTTTCTCTTCCCAAGCTGGATTTTGATGTCTGAGCTCAAAGTCCCCAAACCCAGACCCCGTCCTCCTCTCACCTTCCTTCCATTCACCCATACACCAAGTCTCAGAGCCATGTTGGCCCCCTCACCCTTTTTGAGTCTATTTAAAAATATTTATTGAGGCTGTGCGTGGTGGCTCATGCCTATAACCCCAGCACTTTGGGAGGCCGAGGTGAGAGGATTGCCTGAGCCCACGGGTTCGGGTTTGAGACCAGCCTGGGCAACGTGGTGAGAACGCATCTCTACAATTAAAAAAAATATTATTAAGTATTAATTTTGTGCCAGACAAACAAGGACTAACAGGGAGGAAGGAATTTACAGGGAAGGAAGACATTACAATATAATTACACAGATAATTAGGATTGCAATACCTGCCAGGAAGAACAGTAATATTGAACAAGAGTATATACACCTGATGTTTTAGTTCACTCCTGTTGCTATAACAAAATACAGACATTAGGTAATTTATAAATAATACACATTTGTTTCTTACAGTTCTGGAGGCTGGCAAACAAAGATCAAGGCACTAACAAGTTCAGTGTCTTGTGAGGCTTTGTCTCTGTTTCCAAGATGGCACCTTGTTGCTGCATGAAAAGCGAAAGGCAAAAGGGCTTAGCCAGTTCCCTTAGCCCTTTCAGAGGGCACTCATCCACGAGGTAAGAGAAACCAAGGCCTAGTCACCTCCTAAAGACTTCACCTCTTAATACTATTGCATTGGGGATGAAGTGGCAACACTAACTTTGAAGAAACATTCAAACCATAGGACCGACCAGATCTAGCCTGAAGGTTCATATTCAAATTATTCCTTTTGTCTTCTAATGATCACCATCCTCATTCTCTCCTTTATAAGAACAGTGTCTACTGCATCCTCATACCACAGCTTGATTCAGATCCTCACTAGATCTTTGCATTTACCTTCTAACAGGTCTATCCATCTCTTCTGTTGACCGCTCAAGTCCATACCCGACACCAGGGCTAGGGTCCTGGACCAGTACTAGTCAGTGGCCTTTAGGAACCAGGCCATACGCAGGAAACGAGTAGCTGGGTCGGGGGGAGGAGCTCCATGTTCTTTCAGATCAGCAGCAGCATTAGATATTCTTTTTTTCTTTTTCTCCAAATTCTTTTTTTTTTTAATTTTTAAAGAGTTTCTTTCTTTCTTTTTTTTTTTTTTTTTTTGAGTTGGAGTCTCACTCTGTCGCCCAGACTGGAGTGCAGTGGCCACTCCCGGCCACCGCAGCCTCGACTTGCTGGGCTCCGGCGATCCTTCTGCCTCAGCCTTCCAAGTAGCTGGAACTACAGGTGCGCGCTACCACGCCCAGCTAATTTTTTAAAAATTTATTTATTGTAGAGATGAGGTCTCGCCAAGTTGCCCAGGCGGGTCTCGAACCCGCGGGCTCAGGCAATCCACTCACCTCAGCCTCCCAAAGGCATGGGATAAAGATTTTCACAGAAGCCCTAACTCTATTGTGAACCGTGTGTGCGAGGGATCTAGGTTGCATGCTCCTTATGAGAATCTAATGCCTGATGATTCCCCCAGCCCTACCCTCCCACCCCCGTGGGACCGCTGCCCAACACTATTGCTAGAATTGAATTTTCTTTTTTCGTTTTTTTTTTTTGAGTTGGAGTCTCACTCTGTGGCCCAGGCTGGAGTGCGGTGGCACGCTCCCAGCCACCGCAGCCTTGACCTGCTGGGCTCAGGCAATCCTTCTGCCTCAGCCTTCCAAGTAGCCAGAACTACAGGCACACACTACCATGTCTGGCTAATTTTTTATTTATTGTAGAGACGAGGGCTCACCAAGTTGCCGGGGTGGGTCTTGAACCTGCGGACTCAAGCAATTCACTCGCCCTGGCCTCCCAAAGTGCTGGGATTACAGGCTGAACCACCAAGCCCAGCCTAGAGTTGAATTTTCAAAATACAATATAACTAGCTCTCCTTTGCTTTCACATTAAGGTTTTACCTCTCTCGTCTAGTACAGTTTGTGTAATCTCTTTTTTTCAGCTTTATATCCTATTTCTCTCCTATAGGAACCTCTCACCTCAGCTGGCACAGATTCCCATCTCCACTACTGTTTATTCACGTTTGCTCGGCAATGTCTACCCATTCATCTCGGTTTAGGAAATTACTATTCTGAAGTCAAGACACTCACTGAACATGTGTTAGAAGAGAGCTTACCATGGATGAGGCACTGAACACTGGGCACTGGGCAAGATCAATGAGGAGGAAAAAGCTGGAAGCCAGAAGTAAGCACATCTACTGATGACCACCTCAGATGGTAATACCATTTCCAGGATAGACTGTAAGCTCCATAAGCGCAGTGACAACGTCTGACTTGTACAAAATAGCACAGTGCCTGGCACATAAGAAGAGCTCAATAAATTTCCTTCAGTGAATAAATACATAAATAAAAATGACAGATATTGTTCTTAAACTATCTCCCACTGGAGTTACAAGTGCATGTGTCTAGACTTTAAAGACTAGAAGTTCTTTAGAGTGGAGCAGTTGTAACTTACTCGTGTTCATTCTTTTTTTTTTTTTAATTTTGAAGATGTGGGGTACAATTCAGGGTTAGGCATACAAATGTTCATTATGCAAGTACATGTGTCCATTTTTTACAAAAAATCACTCTACAAAGTGATTTCACATAGGTTATTGCTTGTTTCTCATTATAATCCCAATCCCATGAATTATCCCCATTTCCTTTTATAGAAAAGGAAACGTCCTTCCTTTCTTCCTTCTCCTTGTTTCCTCTTCTCTCTCTTCTTCCTCTAGGATGCATGTATTGCCTATGTATTTCATGTGACTAATCCAGAAAGAGACTTAGAAGACCTAAAGGCAGATCCAAAGATTAGAAGGGACTATTTGCCCTAGGTTTCATAAACATGAAACACTCAAATTTAACCTTTTGATGTTATGTCCAAATAAAGAGTGTGTGAGTGATGGTGATTTCTGTTAAATGAAAATATTTAAAATATAGTACCATTTTTGCACCACATTTTATCATGCTGTAATTTTCTTTAAAACATACTGGGAGTCATAAAATTGGGAAGAGGCCCAGCAACCTGTCCAAAGTAACCTGATCAAACTCTGACTCCTAGTAAAGGGCTAAGCCAGGACTGAAACCCGGCAGGTCCACAGATCCAGAGGTATTCACTGCCCCAAATGACTCCAGTATGGTCTGTCTTAGGGGTTAATTAAGCTCATGGGATTTAGGGCCAGATAGATGTGTTCCTTTCAAAGTTTCAACAGTTACTTTGTGACTTGGGCAAGTTAATCCTTATTTGAAAACCAGAGGACACAATGGTACCTACCGCAGAGAGTTGATATTAGGATTGAATGAAAATGCTCTTGAAGTACCCAGCACAGACCTGGCATGTAGTCAGCGTTCAGTAAATGGTAGCTGTTATTATATGAACTATAGTTATTGAATGATTGACTTTGGTAAATAACGCCTGCATTCAACTTGAAACACGGGGCTGTCGCAGCCGTTCAGCTGAAGGGGTGGGAACTGTAGCAGTTGCCAAATTTTTCTAGAAATAAATCTTTGTGGGAGGATAATGACCGGTTGGAAGGCTTGAATCTCGAGGGAACAAAGATCTGACCCCCCATTCCAAGGAGCAAGGAAGTGAAGTCTCCCCTGCAGGCTGCAGCCACCGTGCGATCCTTCCCCGGACTGAGCTGCAACCAGCTGGGCACGCCTAGCCCGGGGTAAAGTTGCCTCCGAAGCGGGATTTTAGCGGATCTTCTCTAATTCCGCTCATCATAGTCTCGGGGACCACACCCTGCGCACCAGGAGGAAGGACTCCAAAACCACAGGGCGGAGGCTTCCGCGCGGCCCCAGACCTGACCATCTATGGTCACAGAACACGCCGAACAAACAGGAAGTAGGACGAGAGTGAAGGATCTTTCTCCACCTTCCCAGCCCCAGCAGAGCAAGCCGGGCGGGGGCGGGCACACCCAGACACCCAGGGCTGGCCCACGGCGCCCTCACTGACCCTCCTCCCCACGCCCAGCCTCTGCAAGTCCTTCTAAAAAAAATCCAGACCAACCGCTTTCCCACGTCACAAACGAGGAAACTGAGGTATGCACGCCCACAGAAAAGTGGGGCTTAGTCTCGCTCTCCACGGAGGGTTAAGAGGGTTGCCCGGATTCCCCCTTTAAGAAACCTGCCTCTGCTCTTTCCACGACCCCTTCCGGATTGCAGGTAAAGTGAACAGACCTTTACCACCGACAACAAACTGATAGAAGAATTAGCCGCTCATTCGTCCTCTTTTTCGGAGGTGGAGCTTAGTCAGGGAGTTCGGCTCTTCATTGGTCCGAGCCTCAGAGGGCGTTTCCGGCTCTGTACAGTGGAGTGCGGGGCGTGGTTAGGATGTGAGCCCGCCCTTCCCAGGTCGCTCCCGCCTTCGAGGCGGGGCCATTCCCAAATACCCTCTGGGTTAGCCGGGATTCTCTCTGCGGGGCGTGGTGAATACGGGGCGGAGTCTTGAGCGGGGCAATCAGACTTCCTCCCTAGTCTTCGGCTAGCCTAGCGTTTCAGCCGCTGGCTCATTTCCGGTGTGGGTGCCGCGCCCAGTGAGGGCCCGGAAGTGGGTCGCGCGAAGATTGCTGGGCGGTTCTTGCCGGAAGTGGAGAGCGGCTGTTCGCAGTCCCGAGGTGAGGCAGAACTCTGAGGTGAGGGTGTGCGGCTGTGTAGGGACTGGGGTCCCTTCCAGGGCCCTTCGGCCCCTTGCGTTGTTAATGGCCCTCCTGGCCTACGCGCGTGTGGTGATCCCTGCTGAGGGGGCCGGGGCTGAGGCCCTCAGGCCGACTCGGACTCCTGGGCGCGGTCTCTTGAGGTGGGGCCGGGGTGACCAGTTGAGTCTGGCTGTCCCGGGGAGAACCCTCTGCTCGATTTCGCAGCGCTGTCCATGACCTCAGTGGAGACCAGATTCCTGAGGTGCTCTGACTGAAAGAAACCTCCGAGACCTTAAGAGTCTTACCTGCTCCTTGTTCTCGCTCCCAGTGTACCGATGGGTAAATTGATCCCCGGAGAAGCAGCTAGTCTAAGATATATAGCGAGTGAGGAAAAGAATCGGAATTATGATCCCAGATCCTTAGATGACCAGTCCCAGATCCTTCCTATGTTCCTTGGAACCTCTCGCTAACTTGGGGTGGTCTTCCGGTAGCTGTCGCCTCATGGGCTGCTGCAAGTTAAAGCCACCCGCCGCGTGGAATTTTTGTTTGCTTGTTTGTTTGTTTTCAAATTCAGCTGTATGGAATGCCTGGGCGGTCTTAAAAGAGATGCAGGCAAGTCGTTCAAGCCTCTCCTTCCTCCTAGACGGCTGCTCTTGTTCCGAAAAGCCAAGCCAACTTTATTGGAAGTGTTGTGTACTTCCGGACCTGAAATCGGAAGGCTCAGGTTTGGTGTGGCCTCACTGCTACGTATTTGTGGCCATAGAGGTCTTATTTAACTTTTTGAGCCTTGTTTTGCTCATCTTTTAAGTGGAGATCTCTGCTGACCTCACAGATTAAGTTCAGTATAACAAATTGTGTTTATTCTGGGCCGGCATTCTTCCAGCTTTGAAACAAAACAGGATAAACTCTTTCCTTATGGGGCTATAGGTATTTGCAGGGACTTTTAAGAAGTAATTATAGATGTTGATGAATGTTAGAAAAAAACAGTGTGCTATCACGTATGGAACAAAGGGTTCAGGAAAAGTCCTTCTGTAGAAACAGAGTTCAAGACGAATTTTGAAGGGTGAACAGTAATAAATTCGAAGAGGGGATGAGAACATTTTAGACAGATTAGTATCAGAACTGTGTCAGTTGACGCTTTTTGTAGGAATCTGTCTTCAAGTGAAAATCTAGGGTCAGCTTAGCATATTAGTCATTTACCAAACATTTATTGAAACCTTAATGTGGCTATGTGCAGTGTCTTGTGTCTGTAATCCCAGCACTTTGGGAGGCTGAGGCAGGAGGATTGCTTGAGGCTAGGAGTTTAAGACCAGTCTGGGCAACATAGTGAGTTCTTCATCTCTGTTATTTAAAAAAATTAATTAAAAAAAGATCTCAATATGTGCGAGGCACATACTAAATGAGACACTTAGCTCTTGTGTCTAAAAATACAATTGTCCTCATGAAATTTACAGTGGAGGAGGGACCAGACAAGTAGTAAATGAGAGATGGTTTACAGTGTCATAGTGTATAGCACAGGGCTACAAGAGCATAGAAGAGAAATACGTGAGCTGGGTATGCGGGCTTCCAGGCTGGAATGGGAGGCTAAATCTTGCAATATCTATTTTTTTTTTTTTTTTTTGAGTTGGAGTCTCACTCTGTCGCCCAGACTGGAGTGCAGTGGCCGCTCCTGGCCACCGCAGCCTCGACCTGCTGGGGCTCCAGCGATTCTTCCACCTCAGCCTTCCAAGTAGCTGGAATTATAGCCGTGCGCTATCATGCCCGGCTAATTTTTTGATTTATTGTAGAGATGAGGTCTCACCAATTTGCCCAGGCAGGTCTCGAACCCGTGGGCTCAGGCAATCCACTCACCTCTGTCTCCCAAGGCGCGGGATTACAGGCTGAGCCACTGAGCCTAGCTCTTGCAGTATCTATTTACCCACATGGTGAATCTGGAGAAGGGATTTCCAGGCAGAGAGAACTACAGGTGGAAGGACCTGAAGACCTGGACACGTGAAAGACCATAATGAGTCGGTGTGCCTGGAATTCCATTAATGCTTGGGAAAGTGGAGGAAATGAGAAGTAGTCGGGTCAAATATGGAGGACCTTGTAAGCCATGCTAAGGAATTGAGATTTTACCCTGAAAACTATGCTTTGAAGGGTTTTATGTAGGAAAATGATGTCATTAGACTTATGTTTGAAAATGTTCACTCTGTCTAATGGGAAGGGACCAGACACTGGGGAAGTAGACACTAAGGAAGTAGACCCATGTTTGGAAGCTATTGCTGTAGTTATGGCCTGAACTAAGACAACGGAAATGGGAATGGAGAGCAGGGATCGGATTTGAGTAATATTAAGAAGATGGAATCCATAGAATTGGAGGTTGATTATGGGATTGAAGTAGGTGTTAGTGTAGGACTAATGCACAGTTTTCTAGCTTATGACCCATTCAGATAAGGAGCATGAGAGATAAATTAGGGAGATAACACAGAAAGAAAATGAATTTTGAACATGTTTAGTAGTTTGAAGGTATTTGTAGTACATCCGGGTAAAGATGTCTAATAAGGTATCCCAGCTAAAGGAAACAGCAAAAGCAAAGATGTGGAGGTAGGAGAGGATCTATCAGTGAAGCACTGGGGCCTGGAGTTTTTAAGAAGGTAAGACAAAAAAAATGTAGATGTCTGCTGGGTTTGAAGGGCTTTTAGTGCCTTGTTTGACTGCAGTTATATTTGATTTGGTGGTTGGCAGTTTGCTAATTGAGTGGTCAACTCAAAGAAAGAAAGAAATTTCTGTGGGAATTTTCCACCTTCTCCAGAAATACTTCATCAGTCAGTGGGCATAATTGATGTCTCAGAGGAGCTTAAATAAAATGGTACTAGTGAAAGTACTTTATAAAGTATAACCTACCATGCAAACCAAAAGTGATTGTTAAGATTCAGTGAGTATGTTTTTGCTTTGAGGTGTTTTGCTGTCGAGTTTGTAAAATGTTTTGATTCCAACCTGAGGGGTGATCTTTTTTTCTCATCCTTTTTTTGACTGTACATCATTTATTTAGTTGCAATTGTTTTAATGGGCGACTGAGCCTTTAAAAAGTGACTTCCTCCTTTCAGTTTTCTGTGAAGCATTGTGAGTAAAAGGTTCATTTTATTTAAACAAGGAAATGCAAAGTTGTTGCTGAAAGTTGAACCTCTGGTTTGAAATTTAATGCTGAGATTTGAAATCCAAGAATCCTTGATCTCGGATCTTACCCAGTCCTAGTGATTCTTCCTTTGAAGTTCATCATCCGTTTCTTTCTTTATTTGTACTAACCTGGCTTTCATACCTGTCCTTCATCTTTTCTAACACAACCAAACTCATGCTTTTAAAGTTCTTTGAAAAGTACCATTTTCATCTCATTACCCTTCAGTGACTTAATATTCCCAAACAATCAAGTCTAAACTCTTTTATGCAACTTATCAAATTCTTCACAATAAGACCCTCATCCTAATTAATTTTCACCTGAGTGGTACAGATTGACTGTCTAGTCTAGAAAGTCTTGAACTAGCATTTTATTTGAACCTTTTGGACTTCCCTTTGCCCCTTATTAAATTAAAACAGTTTCTCAAGCTTGGCACAGTTGACATTTTGGGAACAATAATTCATTGTGGGGTTGTCCTGTGCATTGTAGGATATTAAGCAGCATTTCTGACCTTTACCCATTAGATGCTGGTAGCACTTCCTCACTTGTGACAACCAAAAATGTCTTCAGGCATTGTCAGATGTCTCCTGGAAGACAGAATTGCCCTTGGTTGAGCACCGCTGCATTAGAAATTATCATGGCTGCCAGGCGCGGTGACTCACGCATGTAATCCCAGCACTTTGAGAGGATTTCCTGAGCCCACGGGTTCTAGACTAACCTGAACAACATGACGAGACCTCATCTCTACAATAAATAAAAATTAACTGGGTGTGGTGGCGCATGCCTGTAATTCTAGCTACTTGGAAGGCTAAGGCAGAAGGATTGCCTGAGCCCAGCAGGTTGAGGCTGTGGTGGCCATGAGCATGCCACTATACTCCAGGCTGGGCAGCAGAGTAGGACTCCAACTTAAAAAGGAAAGAAAGAAAGTAATTATCATAGCTATGATTGTATAATGTCTTATCTTCCCAACTAAGTTATGTGAGGGCCAGCTCCATAGCCACACTTGGCACAGTATATGGCATATAATAAGCACTTAGTACCTTGCAATGAATGCATCATTTGTTTTCATTGAGGCATCAAGAAATTATTTTTCCTTTAAGGAATTTCTTGGTGATCCTTAATGGACTACTTGCCTCCTTTTTCCCCCTACAGAGGGTGTGATTTTATTTTTTTTTTTTTTTTGAGTTGGAGTCTCACTCTGTCACCCAGACTGGAGTGCAGTGGCCGCTCCCGGCCACCGCAGCCTCGACCTGCTGGGTTCCGGCGATCCTTCCGCCTCAGCCTTCCAAGTAGCCGGAATTACAGGCATGTGCTACCACGCCCGGCTGATTTTTTTA
>NW_007259805.1:140177-147728 GCF_000164805.1 Carlito syrichta
CCCAGGCGGGTCTCGAACCCGCGGTTCAGGCAATCCACTCACCTCAGCCTCCCAAAGGTGTGGGATTACAGGCTGAGCCACTGAGCCCGGCTGATTTCTTTTTTTTTAAGTTGGGTCTTGTTCTGTCACCCTGGCTGGAGTGTAGTGGCAATAGCACACTCATGGCTCACTGCAGTCTTTTCTTCCTGGGCTCAAGCAGTCCTCCCACCTCAGTCTCCCAAGTTGCTGGATTCCAGGGCTGAGCCATCATGCCCAGTAGATGTGATATTAATGGAGAAATGCCACTGATGCCCCTCAGCCTCTTCCCCGGCACTCCTACACTCCTAGTCTGAAAATAAAATAAAATAAAAAGTAAGTGGTGATGATTAAGTGCTAGAAGCAAGCTTTGTGTTAGTTGACAGTGTAGGTCAGCAGATTTCCCTCTATATTGAGGATATATAAATTCCTATTTTTTTTTTCATATTGCTTGCGTTTAGACTGCTTTGTTTTAATGGACGGGTAAATTGCATATAGTTTGTAAAGTTGGTATTCACATTCATTTTAACAGATAAAATTGTTGTACAATCATGTATTGCTTAATGACAGGCATATGTTCTGAGAAATTTGTCGCTAGGCAATTTCATCATTGTAGGAATATCACAGCGTATACTTACACAAACCTAGATGATACTGCACACCTAGGCTATATGGTATATTCTATTGCTCGTAGGCTACTAACCTGTACAACATGTTATTATACTGAATACTGCAGGCATTTGTAACACAATGGTATTTGTGTATCCAAACATAACTGAACTTTAAAAAGTACAATAAAAATATGTTGTAATCTTAAGGGACCATTGTATATGTGGTCCATCACTGACCAAAATGTTATTATGCAGTATATGATTGTAGTTTCATTATCTTTAAGGCAACAACAACATTCACCATGAAATGATTTCTTCTTGATGTACTGTATTTTAACCTAATAAAAATAATAAAAACAAAGTTCTAAAAATATTCCTTAGCTACAGTGGCAGCTTTGTTTGCCTTGAATTACCAGACCTGTTGTGCCAAACTTTTCCATTTGGCTAGAAAATAGTTGAAATGTTTATTGGAAGGAGGAGGCTTGCTTTTTTTGTTGTTGTCTTCTCTAGAGGGCATTGAAATTGCTATACTTAAGTTAATTATAGACTTAAAATCACAGATCTTTTCATAACTCTAGTTGCAGCTGAATCATGGCTAAGGACAAATGTCATCCTTGAATCTATCGTCTGAGAGTAGGAAATGCTGTTCTATTAAAGCAACTATCCAGGCTGAAATCAACCAATGCAGTTTTTTCTCATACACTATAAAACATTGTAAAAGTTTGGGTGACAGGTTTAGTAGAAGCCCAAACCTCACCATCATGCAGTATACTTTACCCATGTGGCAAACCTGCATGTATCCTTTGTGTCTGAAAAAAAAAAAAACAAAAAACCCAAACATGTAGAAGTAGAAAGGGCCTGTTGAATATTCTGTGCAATTCGTTTTCATAATATACTTTGAACATAGGAGGGGAACCTGGCCAAAAAGTTATGTTTGCACCATACCATTGAAACAACCAGTTCCCAAACTGGACTTCAGCTTATATGCTATTACTCATTTTACTCCCAGAGTTTCAGATAGGGGATGTGTATAAGGAAGGAACAGGAGACAAGTGCTAATATTGGATTGGATTCTTTCCCTCCCTAGCAGATAGGCCTTTCTTTCTCTTTTAATCTAAACCTCAGATGGCAGTGACTCAGGCACTAAATGTCATTGGTTTCATCAGTGAAACCAAATGCTCAGCGAAGAGCAGTGGTTCCTGATTTGGGTTAGATTTCAATGGCATCTTTTCTGGGGCAAAGTTGTGTCTGTTCTTTGGTTTCTGGGTTAAACCAGCCAACTTGTAAGTATCTCCTGGTAGCATGTCTAGGTTTAACTTTGTGACATGTTAGAGCCTACTGATGAGAATTTCTATACTGAATTGTTAGTAGAACTAACTAGTATATAGTTTAGTGGTAGCTTGGAAGAGATAGCCAAGTAGAGATGGGATTTTTTTTCTTTTTTTAATTATAAAAACATTATATAACTATATTAAAATAAAGTTTGGGAAGCAGGTAGAAACTGTCAAAACCCCCATCGTGCTAATGTGACAAATACTGTACATCTTGTGTTTTTTTTTTTTGAGTCGGAGTCTTACTCTGTCGCCCAGGCTAGAGTGCAATGGCAGCCTCGACCTGCCGGGTTCCGGCGATCCTTCTGCCTCAGCCTTCCAAGCAGCTGGAACTACAGGCATGTGCCACCACTCCCAGCTCATTTTTTGATTTATTGTAGAGATGAGGTCTCACCAAGTTGCCTTGGATGGTCTCAAACCTGTGGGCACAGGCAGTCCTCTCACCTCAGCCTCCCAAAGTGCTGGGATTCTAGGCATGAGCCACTGTGCCCGGCCTAAATTTTGTGTTTTCTTCAAGTCTTTTCCCACAGTGCACTGAGCTATTACCCTGTAATTAGAAGTCCAAGATGATTGATTGATAGAGGGGGAGAGAGAGAGAGAGAAATCTAACATTGCAGTGAACATCTTCATGCGTATCACTTTTTCTGCATTAGGATTTAGTTTCTTAGGATAACATCTCAGGAACAGGATTACAAAGTCAAGGCCAAGAGAATCATTTTGGAGCAAATTGGTTGGGCTACCATAGTATACAGACTGATTTGTATGGTGCTTTCTTTTCAATGTTACTTAAGGATGATGACTTAGAAGAACAACCATGGGACACAGTAAAAAACGTTTTAAGCATAGCAGCTTCCTACTCAGTAGAAATTCACTCTACTGGCTTAATTGCTTGATGAGCTGAGACAAGAACTGCAGGAGTAACCTGGTTCCATTTACTTCTGAATGACTTCCTTGAATAGGCAGAAGGAATTGGGTTATTAGAATGATGAGTGTGTGAAGCAGCTTTTGGCAGGAATCACTAGCCATTTCTGATTTTTTGTTTGTTTCAAACCACAAAAGAAATTGCTGGAGAATCAAGCTCATAGTTTCTTTTTACCCTGCCCAGTATTCCTCCAAGAGCCTATCCATTCTCATGACTTCATGACATTTCTTTGCTAACGATTTGCAAACTTTATTTCCTGTCTTGATCCTTTTCCAGACTTTATTTCTAAATACTTACTAGGCATTTCCACTTAGAAGCTTCATCTTCTCTTCAAACTCAGCATATCCCAAAATGACCTCATTTTCTTATCCTAACTGGAACATGCCAGAACCTGTTTCTGCCTATCATGTCATTCTCTTAAGGCCCCCATTTCTGCAACTGGGAAGTCATCTTTGTCTCCCTTCCCTGAATGCTACTGTGCTCACCATCAGTACTACACAGTACTTGTTCTCAGTTTAATGCATACTTGTTTTGTGTGACCTCCAAGGGCCGAATCAAGATCAGTGTGGGTGGAAGCTGCAGGGAGGCAGATTTGTTCCCATATAAGGAAGAACTTTTTTATACTTTGAGCTGTCTAAATGGAATGGGCTGCCTCTAGAAGTGTTGGGTTCTCCATCACTGAAGGTGTTTGAGCAGAGGCTGCCTGACTAATTGCTAAGAATGTTGAAAGGACTGTTTTGGCATCAAATGATGTTTTTACAAGATTATTTCTAGAATCCCTCCTAATCCTGAGAGCTAGTGATTATATAGAATGTAGCTTTGTCTCTCCTGCAAGACTCCCTTAGGGCAGAGAAACTATTTTATCCTTCTTTTATATTTCCCACAGCACTTAATTCGGGTACTGATTACTTAGTTGCCTAAAGGTGATTATTTGTAAGCTGATTGATTCTTTTCATTTAGTTTCAATATCTGGTTAGACACCAAATATTGTGGATTTTTCCTTTGAGGTGTCTTGTAAAACAGCCTTCTTATTTTACAGCTAGATAAAATAACAGCTTTCAACCTCACATTCTAGACTCTAGTATCTTAACTTTTCTCCAAATTCCATTCGGTTTATCAGGCAGCACTTGTAAACACTTCACTTTCATCATATTGTTCCTTCACACAAAACCCTTAAATAGCTTTACACTTATCACAACATCAAATCCAAATACTGCCTGGCTATCATGCCCTCCACACTCTGGCCCAGTTTATTAAGCCTTATTTCTTGTGATTCTTCATACTCTGTGCAGGCTAACCTATCACACTTTCTGTACATAATCTTGGTGTCTCCTTTTTGCTTTTGATTTGCTCTAGAATGACTTCCCTTTTTTCTCAAGCCCCACTTCCCTCCTAAAATCAAACTACGTCCAGGCCTCATTGATTTCTTCTGAACTCTCAGAACATTTAGTTATTATACAAACATTTTGTGAAGAAGAATCTCCAATATATAGACTGATAATTTCACTTTTCCTAACCCAACTTAAGTTAATTGTTCTCTACTAGAAATTAAAAATATATAATCTACAGTATTTATTCCATTTGCATTTTATTTTGTTCTTCCCAAAAAGAATGAAAGCTTCTGAAAGGTAGGGACCACGTAATTACCATTTCTTCAGTAGCCCCCACAAATGCTAAGCACTTTGATTTTATGAGCATCTTCTGTGTGCCTGGTTTTTCTAGGTGTTGAGATGGGGTCAGTACAGGAAGGGGGAATGGATAAATTCCCATCCCTCTGTAGCCTATATTCTAGTGCTAGCATATAGTGCTAACATTTTGCATTTGTTTTGTTTTGTTTTTGAGTTGGAGTCTCACTCTGTTGCCCAGGCTGGAGTGTGGTGGCATGCTCGCGGCCATCTCAGCCTTCCAAGTAGCTGGAACTACAGGCACATGCTACCAAGCCCGGCTGATTTTTGATTTATTGTAGAGGCAAGGTCTTACCAAATTGCCTAGGACGGTCTTGAACCTGTGGGCTCAGGCAATCCTCTCATCTCACCTCAGCCTCCCAAAGGGCAGGATTATAGGCGTGAGCCACTGCACCTGGCCAACATTTTGCATTTGAATTGCATTTTAAGGCTTCCAAAGTGATAACTCTCTTCAATGAAAGCAAATTCTTTGATCCTTAACACCTCTGTTTACTAGGTGAGGATTATAATCCATTATGTGACTGTCCCCAAATTGCACAGTTAATATGTGTAGATTAAGCCAGGTGTGGTGGCTCACGCCTGTAATCCCAGCACTTTGGGAGGCAGAGGGGAGAGAATTGCCTGAGCTCAGTGTTTCGAGACCAGCCTGAGCAACATGGCAAGACCTTGTCTCTACAATAAATCAAAAAATTAGTCAGGATGATGGTGGACGCCTACGGGTCCAGCTAGTTGGAAGGCTGAGGTGGTCACCTGAGCCCAGCAAGGAAAGCCTGTGGTGGCTGTGAGCATGCCACTGCACTCCAGCCTGGGCGAAAGTGAGACTCCAACTCAAAAAAAAAAAAAAAAAAGTGTAGATTGGGACTCAGACCTTGGTCTTTTGAATCCTGGTTTTTTTTTTGTTTTTGAGTTGGCATCTCACTCTGTCACCCAGACTGGAGTGCAGTGGCCGCTCCTGGCCACTGCAGCCTCGACCTGCTGGGCTCCGGCGATCCTTCCGCCTCAGCCTTCCAAGTAGCTGGAACTACAGGCGTGCACTACCACGCCCAGCTAATTTTTTATTTTATTGTAGAGCTGAGGTCTCACCAAGTTGCCCAGGCGGGTCTCGAACCCGCGGGCTCAGGCAATCCATTCACCACCTCAGCCTCCCAAAGTGCTGGGATTACAGGCTGAGCCACCAAGCCCAGCTTGAATCCTGGTTTTATTTAGACTTGTGTAATTATCACCACCTCTGTTCCTGAAGCATTTTATGATGAATGCTTAAGTAGTTGGAAATCTATTCATTTATAGAGATTTACATATAGTTCTTGGCTATGGTCAATTAGAAATGGCAAGGAACAGCCGAGCTCAGTGGCTCAGCCTGTAAATCCCGTGCCGTGGGAGGCTGAGACTGCACTCCAGTCTGGGCGACAGAGTGAGACTTCAACTCAAAAACAAAAAAACAAACAAACAAAAGAAATGGTAAGGAACAAGATTAGACTGAACTCTGACAATTTTGTATTCTTTGGGAAAAGTCTTAAATTTTTAAAAAAATTTGCTTTCCAAATATATGTAATCTGAATGTGATTGAAAAAAAAGTTGACCTTCATGGAGAAAATTTAAAGAAAATTTGAAAAATGCAAATAACATAGCTAAAGACACTACAGAAGCCTTGGGCCCATAGTGCTGTGCAAACAAGTAGGGCTGGATGCTAAGAAGAACCATATAATCACTTAATTTCTTTTTTTGGGGGGGGGTCAGAGTCTCACTCTGTCGCCCAGGCTAGAGTGCAGTGGAACGCTCACAGCTACTGCAGCCTCAGCCTGCTGGGCTCAGGTGATCCTTCTGCCTCAGCCTTCCAAGTAGCTGGAACTACAGGCACGTGCCATTACGCCTGGCTAATTTTTTAATTTTTTGTAGACATGAGGTCTCACCAAGTTGCCCAGGTTGGTCTTGAACCCGTGAGCTCAGGCAATCCTATACTATTGTCAGGATCAAATGAAACTTTGTATGCAAAGGGCTTAGCATGATGCCTGGCATATTGTATGTGCTCAAAAGATGATAGATTGTTCTGAGGGTGAGGCCATTTTACCAAATAACTGCTGCGTGCTGAAATCTACTAGTAAGTCTTTACAGGCAGTGGCTCTTGCCTGTAATTTCAGCACTTTGGGAAGTGGAGGCAAGATGATTGCCTGAGCTCAGGGGTTCGAGACCAGCCTGAACAACATGACAAGACCTCATCTCTACAGTAAATGAAAAAATTAGCTGAGTATGGTGGCGCACACCTGTAGTTTCAACTATTTGGATGGCTGAGGCATGAGGACTGCCTGAACCCAGCAGGTCAAGGCTGCAGTGGCCGTGAGTGTGCCACTGCCCTTCAGCCTGGGTGACAGAGTGAGACTCTGACTCAAAAAAAAAAAAAAAATGTCTGAACACTTCCTAGAACCTACCTACAGGAAATGTATCTGTATGTGTCCAACCTGTGCTAGCTACCCTGTTTCAGAGTGTAGTAAGAAGAGCCTCAGAGTAGAAGTCAGAATTTTGTGCTCATGGCTTAAGTTCTTTACTCAGTGTAATTTGTGCCTCAGAAAACAGCATTTGTTGAAAGATGGGAGTGTCTGCAAGCTGCTATAAAAGCAAACAGGCAAAAAGTGAGGGGAAAAAAACACTTCTACAGATTTGATAGAGAATGGAGACAGCCACACTTGGGTTGAGGGAAGAGTGAATAAGGGTCTTTCTTTATTTTTTCAAGGACCCTTATGAACCTACTGTGTTTTTAGTGCCTACTGCATTTATAGTGCTGGATTACAAGGCAAGACGTGGTCTCTACCTTAGAATGGCTAGTTGCCTGTTGACTCTAAAAGGAGATCCGGCACATTAAGGGTGGTATGACTGTAGACTCTGTTGACTATTAAATGAATTATTTTATTTTTTATTTATTTATTTTTTTGAGTTGGAGTCTCACTCTGTCGCCCAGACTGGTGTGCAGTGGCCGCTCCCGGCCACCGCAG
>NW_007259805.1:147950-160276 GCF_000164805.1 Carlito syrichta
CCCAGGTGGGTCTCGAACTCGCGGGCTCAGGCAATCCACTCACCTCAGCCTCCCAAAGGCGCGGGATTACAGGCTGAGCCACCAAGCCCGGCTGGATAGCATTATAAAAGGTCAGAAGTGAGAGAAACCATGGCTCTTTCTGGAAAATGTAAGTCCTGAGTTGCTGAGGAATACTGTAGTAAGAGATAACACAGGGGAGTGGTAGGAGATAAAGTAGTACTAGATCATGGAAACACTTGTTTGGACTTTACTCCAAACGCTCTAGGGAGTATTGAATGATATTAAATAAAATAATATTGTAATTGCCTTTGCATTTGAGATAGATCACTCTGGCTACAATATGGAGAGTGGGTGAAGAAATTGTATTACTGGAATTAGGGGAGACTAGCCAGGAAGTTATTGCAGTCTTGCTAGGCAGTCTTGCTATCCTAGCTTTTCTCACTTAGGTTGGGGGCAGGGAATATTTATTCATGAGATATATAAGATAGAGAGCCTGTACATTTTGATGACTGATTAGATGTTGTAGGAGAGTAAGGAAGAAGATAACTTAGTTAAAGTTTATGGAATCCTTACTATTTTCTAGGCCTATACCAAGCACTTCTATATAGATTTCCTCATTTATTCTCACTGAAGCCTTTTGGATTTTGTACTATTGTTGTCTTCATTATACAGATAAGGAAATCTGAATCTAAGAAAGTTTGGCAACTGCTTATAGTCACAGAGCCAGTGAATACTTTTATTTAAATCCCCAGTCTATCTGACTTCTCTAAAGACTACTCTTGGGCTGGGCGCAGTGACTCACGCCTATAATCCTAGCACTTTGGGAGGCCAAAGTTAGAGGATTGCCTTATACCACCTGGGCAACTTGGTGAGACTTCATCTCTGCAGTAAATCAAAAAATTAGCCTGACATGGTGGCGTATGCCTGTAGTTCCAGCTACTTGGAAGGATCACCTGAGCCTAGCAGGTCGAGGCTGAGGTGGCCATGAGCGTGCTACTGCACTCCAGCCTAAGCAACAGAATGAGACTCCAACTCAAAAAAGCCCCAAAAGACTACTCTTATCCATTATACTATACTGCCTGACAGTTCCAGGTTACTAGCTTGGTCAACTCGGTGATTGATCTAGTGTTGAATTGTGTGGGGGAAGATGATGAGTTCCATTTTGGATATTTCAGTTAGAAGTGCTTTGAGATATCTAGGTAGAGATGTCTAGGTGGGAGCTGGATCTAAAATTCTGAATCCCAGATGGTGGTTGTGGTAGTACTACCTAGCAAGTGGACTGGGTGTTATTGCAACAAAGATAGTCAAAGGCTTGAGAGTGGACATGACCACCTGAAGAATGTATGTGTGTGTAGAGAATGGGGAAAAGTGTGTCTTTCTGTCTCTTCAATTCTGGACATTTCTTTCCTGCAGCAAGCATCTTAAATCTCACCCTACTCCCACCAAGAACAAAAAACAGGTTCTGTTCTTCTGTATTTGGTTGGTGGTAGAATGAGATAAACCACAGATGGTAGCTGCATTGTCCCTTTTCATCAGCTTAAGTCAGACAGTAGCTTGTTAGCAATGAAAGCCTGCAAATACAAGTGAAATATGGAAAAAGGGAACCAAAGTCTCGTGAAGCTATATTATTAAGTTCCTAGGATTGGTAAATGTTCTCAAACCCTGGCAGCCTTGAGAGACACTTGTTCATGTTAGCACTGGTCTCAACCTGAAGAATCCATGTATGAAGGAACATGTTTTATAACAACTGGGTGGTATCCATGGTTTCCCATAGCTTGGAATTTTATTGCATTCCTTGTCTTTTCCCTTGGATTTATAAAGTATGGTAGATTATATGTGAGTCTGTCTCTGGCCAGTTCCCAGAAATGGAACAGGACAGTAATTCAGATATCAGTTAATGGTGTCATAAGGGAAATTATATTGACTGCTCCATTTGTGAGTAGAGTAAAAACCTGGAGGCTTCTGCTGCTGTTCTAGGCCAGGGAATGGAAAGATTTCTTTGGTTCTTGTTCTCATTTTTTTTTTTTTTTTTTTGATTCTCTTTTAAAACAACATTGTCTGGGAAGTGACTGGGCCCAGAGAGACCAGAGTCTATATACAGGGGTTGTATTGTCTTCCTTACTTTATCTTGTGAGCTGATTATCTCTTCTACAAGGAGTACAGTGTGTTAAATTGAGATATTCTGGCATGTTGTCATCTTTGGGAGAATCATAATTACTATGGTCATTTTAGGCAGTTTCAAGGGAGATGAGTTCATTCATCTTCAGTTTCCTGAACTGAATTCAGCTACCTGAATTGATGCTTTCATGAAATGGAATCTTTCCAAGTCAAGACTTCGATTGAAATTTCACTGACTGATTTTATGAGATCACTTATGTATATAGTATGGGCAGCTTTCCACATTCTTGTCCCTTTGGAGTTTTGTAATGCTATACTTCAGGTTTATAACTTCATAAATGTTTATTAAACCACTACTACATGCCAGGTAGTGATCTAGATGGTAGAGTATAATAAAGGAACAAGCTAGATTCGTCTTTCCTTCTTTCCTCCTTTCCTTCCCCTTCCCTTCCCTTTCCCCCTTCCTTCCTTCCTTCCTTCTCTCCTTCCTTACTTCTTTCCTATTGGAGTCTCACTCTGTCACCTAGGCTGGAGTGCAGTGGCAAGTGTCACAGCCATCACAGCGTCGACCTGCTGGGCTCAGGCAATCCTTTCGCCTCAGCCTTCCAGGTAGCTGGAACCACAGGCATGAGCCACCATGCCCAACTAATTTTTTTTATTATTTATTGTAGAGATGAGATCTCGCCAGGGTGCTCAGGCTGGTCTTGAACCCCTGAGTTCAGGCAGTCCTCTCATCTCGGCCTGCCAAAGTGCTGGGATTACAGGAATGAGCCACCACGCCCAACTGGAGTTTACTTTCTCTTTTTTTTTTTTCTTGTGTCAGAGTCTCATTCTGTTGCCTAGGCTGGAGTACAGTGGCACGCTCATGGCCACTGCAGCCTCAGCCTGCTGAGTTCAGGCAATCATTTCGCTTCAGCCTTTCAAGTAGCTAGAACTATAGGCGTGCGCCACCATGCCCAGCTAAATTTTTTAATTTATATAGAGATGAGGTCTTGCCATGTTTCCTGGGCTGGTCTCGAATCCCTAGGCTCAGGCAGTTGTCTCACCTCAGCCTCCCAAAGTGCTGGGATTAAAAGGTGTGAGCCACCACACCCGGCTTTGGAGTTTACTTTCTTTAGGATATTGACATTGAATGAGGCTAGTTCACATAAGTTAGTACTTGTGAACAATCTATAATCTCTTTTAGATGTGTCTAGTCTACTTCCCTACTGCATGTTCAGATCCCTCCTCATTTGAAGCCTGGCTCAAGTGGCAGCTTCTCCATGATATCCTTATCTGATCCTTCTAGCTGATATACTCTTCCCCTTTTTGAAATCCCATGCCTCTGTCTACAACTTTTTAATGTCACCTTACTTTTTTTTTCTATTTGTTTTGTAGTTGTTAGTGCATATGTGAAGCCTCCTCTACTAGACTATAAGTTATTGAGGACAGAGTAAATATCCTATGTATCTTTCTGCCTCTTCCACAGGCGTGCACCACCACTCCTGGCTAATTTTTTAATTTATTGTAGAGGTGAGGTCTTGCTAAGTTACCCAGGCTGGTCTTGAACCCCTGCACTAAGGCAATCCTCTCGCCTCCACCTCCCAAAGTGCTGTGATTACAGGCATGAGCCACTGTACCCAACTGCCAAGTCATTTAACTTCACTGAAACTAAGTTTTCTAAGAGTATAGTAATTATCCTTCCATTCCTGAATAGTTTTTGAGAGGCTCAAACTGAGATCATATATGTGTCTATACTTTGCAAATTCTAACTTTCTTCACAAATATTTGGTAGTATCATAGTAAATATTCAGTAAGTATTCTACTGAGTAAACATTTGCTTTAGTGAACACCTTTTCCTGAGTGGTTCTCTTGGTTAATGAGGGCTATATGATTTTGTAAATATGCTAGACTACTTTTTCCATCTAATTTTACTAAATTATTCTGTTTCTTAGAATTGGCATCCTTATCATCCCAGGAGTAGTATACTGTTTTTCTCTGTAGGTGCTATTAATATTAAAATCACAAATGACATTTGATTTGTTTTTCAGGTGGTACATTATGGCTGACATGCAAAATCTGGTAGAAAGATTGGAGAGAGCAGTAGGCCGCCTGGAGGCAGTATCTCATACCTCTGACATGCACCGTGAATATGGAGACAGTCCTTCAAAAGGTAAGCAACCACAGCTAAGCAGTTCTAAAATTTTCCCATCATAGTGAATTTGCTCCTTTGTAGCTAACTTTCCAAAACACTTAATCTAGAAAGTTTATCTTCTCTAATTGCTATGAACAGATAAGAGAGGAAATGATTTGTGCAGAGAGGCCTGTGGTTAAGTTATTTTAACACAAGAACTTCCTGCTTGGGTGATATTTCCTGTTCTTTCTTTAGCAGAATGACTCCAATGAAAGTCAAATGACAAATGATGTTAAAATTTCTCTCTCCATAGATTGGCAAATTGACTATTTCCACATGAGCAATTGAAACATAGAATGTTGGCGCTAAAAGAACCCTTGGAGGAGCATTTTATAGATAAAATTAAGCTCAGAGAGGAAAAGGAACTTAGTCATGGTCACACAGCCAGTTAGTTAGTGGTGGCATTGGAATTAGAACCGAGGTTTGCTGACTTCTGTTCCTGTATTCTGTTTACTGTATTATCTTGCCTCCCCACTTTCACATGGAAGCATGTTTTAAAGACCCTTCCTTCTGATGCATGGCTTATTCTTCATGGTGTGTCTGTCTTCAGCAGGAGCTGCTCCATATGTGCAAGCATTTGACTCGCTGCTTGCCAGTCCTGTGGCAGAGTACTTGAAGATCAGTAAAGAGATTGGGGGAGATGTGCAGAAACATGTAAGGATGCTTTGTCTTTTTTCCCTTCTTCTGAGGACTGGTGGCCTTCTTAAAATCCTACTCATCCTTATTTAAGAGCTACTTGAGAAGCTTCCAGCTCCTTTACCTCAACATGTACTGAGGAGCTCAGTCCAGGCACTGAAATTACTCTTTTTTTTTTTTCCCCTGAGTTGGAGTCTCACTCTGTGGCCCTGGCTGGAGTGCAGTGGCATGTTCAACAGTCACTACAGCTCAACCTGCTGGGCTCAGGAGACCCTTCTGTCTCAGCCTTCCAAGTAGCTGGAGCTACAGGTGTACACGACACCTGGCTAATTTTTTTTTGACTTATTGTAGAGACGAGGTCTTGCCAAGTTGCTCAGGCTGCTCTTGAACCCCTGGGCTCAGGCAGTCCTCTTGCCTCTGTTTCCCAAAGTGCTGGGATTACAGGTGTGAGCCACTGCGCCTAGCCAATTTCTCATATTTCTCCAGGCCCCCTGCTTTTATCACATATTTGTACAGAATACTTGTTCAGTGCATAAAATATGGCTCTGCTCATCTTTGTAGTAAAGAATATGCTACCAGCCTGATCCCAGCATGTTACATAATCAAACCTACAGTGGCTTATTTAAAGGAGTCATTATCATGACTTAGCATTTATGAAATTATGCTTGATAGTTATTAGTTATGCTAATATGGATTATTTTCACACTTAGCCCACAGCAAGTATATGAAGTAGGCAATGACAGGTGCCTCTCCACCCACCTCCCTTTATGTGCTGCCTCCTATGTTATTACCACCACCACACCACCCCACACTCACACATACATTCTGTCTCTATTTTTGGGACCCAGAAACCTCCCTGCTAGCTCACTGAATGATCCTTTGTAAACAGTAACCATATTTAGAATCTTCCTCACCTGAACCCTTTTGCAAGACTGACTGGCCTTTGGAAGATCTATCTTGAGCTCTCATATACCATCTCTTGGCAGTGGTTAGCACTAGAGAGTGGGGCTGGGACTTCAGTAAAGGTGTGGTATTTTTACTGTATATAGTTTTGTAACATTTTTTGGAAAATTTTAAAACATGTATTATCAGTTTTGTACTTTAAAAATGCAAATTCAGGCCAGGTGCGGTGGCTCACACCTATAATCCCAGCACTTTGGGAGACCAAGGTGAGAGGATTATCTGAGCTTACTGGCTTGAGACCAGTCTGGGCAACTCGGTGAGACTTTGTCTCTACAATAAATAAAAATATTAGCCAGGCATGGTGGCGTGTGTCTGTAGTTGTAGCTACTTGGAAGGCGAGGTGGAAGGATCACCTGAGTCCAGCAGGTTGAGGCTGTGGTGGCTGTGAGCATGCCACTGCACTTCACCCTGGGTGACACATCAAAACTCCAACTCAAAAAAAAAAACAAAAAACAAAATCCAGAAAAAGTAGATAATCTTTGACTTTTTCTATTTTAATAGTGCTTACAGCCTCATGTTTCTTTCTTTAAAAAAAAAACAACATACAAAGCCTATCACTCAAAGCCTCATGTTTCTTTCTTTTTTTTTGAGTTGGAGTCTCATTCTTTTATCCAGGCTGGAGGGCAGTGGCGCACACACGGCCACCACAGCCTCGACTTCTGCTGTGCTCAGGTGATCCTTCCGCTTCAAGTAGCTGGAATTACGGGCACGTGCTACCATGCCTGGCTTTTTTTTTTTTTTTTTTGTAGCGATGAGGTCTCGCCAAGTTGTCCAGGCTGGTCTTGAATCCCTGAGCTCAGGCAATCCTCTCGCCTTGGCCTCCCAAAGTGCTGGGATTACAGGCTTGAGCCATCATGCCCGGCCTGCCTCATGTTTCTTAAACTTTTTTTTTTTTGAGTTGGGGGTCACAGTCTGTCATCCAGGCTGGAGAACAGTGGCACAATCACAGCTCACCACAGCCTCGCCCTTCTGGGCTCAGGCAATCCTTCTTTCTGAGCCTCCCAAATAACTGGAACTATAGGTGTACACCACCATGCCTGGCTTTTTTTTTTTTTTCTTTTAGAAACAAGGTCTTATTATGTTGTCTGGGCTGGTATTGCACTCCTGGGCTCAAGGAGTACCTGGCCTCAGCCTCCCAAAGTGCTGGCATTATAGGTGTGAACCACCATACCCAGCCTCTTTAACTCTTTTGAGTATAACCCTCAGAAAGAAATAACATATTTGCTACTGAGAAAAGTTTCACCAGACAGTGCTTATACTACTTCTTAAATGGAAATAATTTCAAGTTGGTACATTGAACACATTATTTTGTTTTATTAAGCTTACTTTTTTTTTTTTTTGAGTTTGAGTCTCACTCTGTCGCCCAGACTGGCATGCAGTGGCTGCTCCCGGCCACTGCAGCCTCGACCTTCTGGGCTCTGACGATCCTTCCGCCTCAGCCTTCCAAGTAGCAGGAACTTACTTAAAGCTTACTAAATTGATTTAATTATTTATCTACAAATGGGTTATGATCCAACATTAGAGAAATAGCTTTAACATAAAGTAGTAAATTCCTTGAGAATTTTAGGCAAAAATAAAGGCCTTTGCCTTTTTTCTTTTCTCCAGTTCTTGAGAAGAGAGAGGTTTTCTTTTTTGGTGATGTAAGATAGGAGGGATTTCTTAGTGCACATTATATCACACTACGTGTGTAGTTGTTAACATGACTTCGCTCAGGACTGGGTGATTATCTGATTTTGTACATTTCTGACTCCTTGATTAGTTCCAACAGGAATAGTAGTACAGTATAAAGAAATGTAATTCTGCTATCAGTCCCTGGAATCTGGAATACATGAGGAAAACAATGTGAAGTACCTTGGTTGCTATCAGAGGACATGGAAGTAGAGGTTGCAGGTTATCCTTATCAAGACCTCTCCAGGTATAATGTGTCATCAATAGCTGATTCTTCTCTTTTCTGACAGGCTGAGATGGTCCACACAGGTTTGAAGTTGGAGCGAGCTCTCTTGGTAACAGCCTCTCAGTGCCAGCAGCCAGCAGGCGTAAGTTCACCACTAGTTCGTTTAGTTTTGTTTTGATGCTCAGGACAAGTTGAGATTTTTGTTAAGCAATCACAGCATGCTAAAATAGACCCACCAGGCTTATGATAGCAATGTACGTTCATACCAAGTCCCAGGGGTAGAGTCAGACTTTAAGTGCCATTATGGGCCAGGTGCAGTGGCTCATGTCTGTAAATCCTAGCACTTTGGGAGGCTGTGGAAAGATTGCTTCAGCCCAAGGAGTTTGAGACCAGCCTAGGCATCATAGCAACACCTTGTCTCTACAAAAAAAAAAATCAGTTGGGCATGGTCACATGTGCCTATGTCCCAGTTACTTGCTCATGAGGTGGAGGGGGTAGGATCGCTTGAGCCCAGGAGGTCAAAACTGTGGTGAGCTGTGATTGTACCACTGCACTTTAGCTTAGGTGACAGTGAAACCCCACTCCAAAAAAAAAGAAAAGTGCCATTATGGGAATGTGCCATTGAATTAGTCTCTACTGGCTTTTTTTTCCTGTCATTCTGCTTATGACTATAGTTATCTTTGGGACTTGGCTGCTTGCCTTTTGACTGAACCCAAATTTAAATAGTGTCCTCTAAGCCCTTTAGAGGTGGTTCTCTTGCTTCATTGTGGATGTGGGTAGACCATTGTGTTTTTTGTTTTTTGTTTTACTATGGAGATCTTAAAACTCTTATAGCACTGCTTCTCCCCTCACTGGCTCACTGGTAGGGGATTTCCCTTTAACTTTCCTCCTGTCTTGAAATTTTGTACTGCAAGTTGAATTAGAGAAAGTTTAAATTTTTCTTGGAGTCAAAGATTTTAGTTTTATTTAATTTGCATTTGGCTTTTTTGGACATAGAAGGGTAAGAAATCTTCCTGCTAATGTGATATTAAAATTCTTGACCCTTGTCATTGCTAAATAATGTAATAATAGTGCAAGATGATGTTAAGTATATTAGATTCTAATTCCTAATCCATCCTGAATAGTTAAGATCTGAGAATTGAGATGCTCAGGAAATGGGTTTGGAAGAAAGATGAAAACAGAAGCACAAAATTTCATCCATTTTGCTAAACTGCCTGCTTGAATGCCAGACTCTGTAATTGCATTTGATTCATTCGCTTTCTTACTCAGCAGCTGCAGTGTGGCTAGCAATACATTAAGGGCTATAATGATATAAGAGGGCTAAAACAAAGCACTTGTCTTTGAAGAATTAATGAGGAAAAACTTAATCATATGAGTCCATTAATAGTTTGTGTTGGTAAGTGATAAGGTACCACAGTTGACTATGCTGACAATAAAGGCTGGTGTGGCTGGGGTCAGAGGGCTGTTCCTCAAGAAGCATGAGGAACATTTGGGTTGATGGAAAAAGAAGAGACCATGATGAATAAAGGCACAGACATGAATCAGTATTTCCTATGAATAGGACAGAAAAGAGACAAGTGGCTAAAATTGTAGGATTTTTGTGGCATTGCTGAAGTATATAATTCCTTCCTGATCATGAAGAACATAAAATACAGACTGAGGAGTTGGAACTCTGTGAAGAGGGTGAGATTATGAACAGTATTTTAGCCTTAGGAATCAGGGCAGGATGAATTCAAAGTTTATTTGGGTACACATTGTAGTTTATAGAGAATTCTTGCCTTCAGGATCAGAGTTGACCAACATATGAAACTTTTATAGAACGACTTTAACCTGAATCTTTTCTTGCATCTTTCTAGAATAAGCTTTCTGATTTATTGGCACCCATCTCAGAGCAGATCCAAGAAGTGATAACCTTTCGGGAGAAGAACCGAGGCAGCAAGTTGTTCAATCACCTGTCAGCTGTCAGCGAAAGTATCCAGGCCCTCGGCTGGGTGGCTATGGTGAGCAGTGCAGCTTCTGGGAGCAGGGAAGGAAGGGATAGACTGCAAGCAGAAGTAGATATGGTTGGAGAGGCCCTGAGTCACTGACAGCTTCTCTCTTTCTAGGCTCCCAAGCCTGGCCCCTATGTGAAAGAATTGAATGATGCTGCCATGTTTTATACAAACCGAGTCCTCAAGGAGTACAAAGATGTGTAAGTTCAGACTTTTCTCAAGGGTTAAATGACAAACCCAGTTGACTACTTGCTGGTGTAGCACTTGGGGGTTAACTAAGGCTGCCGTTGGCCACTGTGCTAGTTCTCCTAACTCAGGGCTGCTTTCTGGAGAGCTTGATAGGTATTAACTCATATAAGCTGTGTTTGTAAACAGGAAGTGTTTCTGCATCCACTTCTGCTTTCTCTCCATGGTTGGTAGAGGCCCTTTAGTCTTCTGATCCTTACTCTTCTGGGTTTAGGATGTTTTGCTAGAGATAATATAGACTAATGCCCTGTAATTTGCTTGTTTATTCAAGATTTTGTTCAATAGGATTTACTAGGAAATTATCCTGAGTATTCATGCAGCCAGTTAAAGTGAGAGTAAGGCTACTTAGCCAATGCAGGTATTATGCAGAGCAGTCATTGTATGTCTAACCACAGGTGTCTACCAATCCTAACTGACTTTTGCATTGCTGGTTTTGAACTGGAATGATTGCAGGTAGCAGTTTTTAAGTTGCAAATCTACGCATACCCTTCCTTTCTTCTGTCCAGCATCAATCAATAAGCATTTGTTGAGTAACTACTCTGTGCAAGGAATAAACCTTCCTGTGTGTGAAATGTGTCCCAGATCACCAGGTACTTTATAGTTTCAACTGCCTGCATTTGAGCATGACGGTGTTTAGATATACCTCACCATTACCCCATCATTTTACAGTTGAAGAAACTAGTTCCTTGGCTAAACAATCTTGAAGTCTTCCAGCTAATATATAAGAAGAGAGGGGATTTGAATCATAGTGCAATGCTGTTTCTATAATTTAAGACTGATTGTTTTCTCCTAAAGGAAGGTTTTTTGCTTTGTTTTTTTTAGGGGAAGGCATATTTTGACATAAGATACTGTCTCTTAAAGCGGTTGAGTTTGTTGGAGTCCTAGAGTTCCACAGTGGTACTTGAGAGCTCTCCTCTCTACCATGACTTTATACACAGAGTGTCTGATTTTATTAGTTTTATATATTAGGTTCTGCCCAAGAGCTACTTTTTAAAAAGTTGTGCTACGTTAAAAAAAAAAAGTTTGAGAAACCTTGCCATGAGAGAAAGAGACATCTTAATGGAGTTCGGTCACATTAGGGTAATAGATTAGGTTATACAATATATGTATTTTATTTTATTTATTTTATTTTATTTTTGAGTTGGAGTCTCACTCTGTCACCCAGACTGGAGTGCAGTGACCGCTTCCGGCCACCGCAGCCTCGATCTGCTGGACTCCGGCGATCCTTCCACCTCAGCCTTCCAAGTAGCCGGAATTACAGGCATGCGCTACCATGCCCGGCTGATTTTTTTTTTTTTTTATTGTAAAGATGAGGTCTCGCTGCCCAGGCAGGTCTCGAACCCGCGGGCTCAGGCAATCCACTCACCTCAGCCTCCCAAAGGCGCAGGATTACAGCTGAGCCACCGAGCCCGGCTCAATATATGTATTTTAAAAAGCTTGGTGATGATAGAAACCACTATTCGATAAATCATTAAAAACACCACAGATAGGAAGATGTGAATCCACAGGTAAGAGGGGTTCTGGAATCACTAATGTAACATACCTGACCACTTGTGACGAGTTCTTCTTGAATTCTCCCAGGGATAAGAAGCATGTAGACTGGGTCAAAGCTTACTTGAGTATATGGACAGAACTGCAGGCCTACATTAAGGAGTTCCATACCACCGGACTGGCCTGGAGCAAAACGGTTAGTTAGTCCTTCCTCCTTTCTCCTGCCCTCTCTCCTGTCCTTTGTATCTTTCCAGGATGGGGTCCATAGGTTTCTTAGACTTCGACACCACCAAGGTTTGCGAAAGAGCACTAGCTTTCTCAGTGGAGGAAAGAAAGAAAAAATGGAAAAGGAGAAGGAATATTCAGTTTTTTTTTCATTTCAATAAGCATGGGTCAGGAACAGTGGTGGTGGAGGGGAGACACACACAAATTACATTATCCTCTCCCTCAAGGAGCTTAAAAATAGAGATACAAAACCCCATTATAAATCATCAAGCTAAATGCAATAATGAGGTACATACTATAGAATGTGAGGAAGAGTGCTTCTTCCTAGGATATACTGTGTTTTGAAGAGGTGTACTCTGATTTGAGACTTGAAAGGAGTATAGGGGACAATAAGAAGTGGGATGCTAGCAAAAGGCACAGCTTAAAATAAATGCAGAATAGAGAGTGATCATCGCTGACTTCAGTAAGGTGATGGTCAGAGAGTTTTAGGAGAAAAGGCTGGAAAGAGGGTAGGCTGAGACTTCTGGACTAGGTAATTGAGTAAGGGAGTAATAATGATCAGATTTCTTTTTTTTTTTTTTTTTTTTTG
>NW_007259805.1:160296-172267 GCF_000164805.1 Carlito syrichta
CAGGATTTATTGTAGAGATGAGGTCTCGCCAAGTTGCCCAGGTGGGTCTCAAACCCGCGGGCTCAGGCAATCCACTCACTTCAGCCTCCCAAAGGCGCGGGATTATAGGCTGAGCCACCGAGCCCGGCTCAAATTTCTTTAAATATAGGTTAGAGATAAGGGTTTGCACTCAGACTGTGAAAGTGGTCATGATGCTAGGGGCTGGTAGAAAAGAGTTTGCAGGAGATGGCACCAAAATAATAGATTTAATGAAGTTGAAAGAGTTAGAAGCCTCAAAAAAGATAGAATAGTCAACTTTGAATGATAATGTCTTTTATTGCAGTAGGGACAAGGAGGTGATTGTATAGAAGGAGAACAGGAATGGAGATAATGAAACCAGTTTTGAACTTGTTGAATCTGAGGTACTGGGAAATAGAAATAGGGTTAGAGCTGGAATCTGAGGTCAAAGGAAACATGTGAAGGTCAAGAAATGGAGCTAAGAGTTATATCCTTGGGGAAGGATGAGAAGGAATAAAGCCAAATTGAGTGTGGGTAGGGAACATTAACCATTGCCTCAAGAGCTATAGTGGAGACCTTATATACACTGAGCACATGTGGGGTCCTATTGGGAATGGTATAGAGGAAAGGAAAAAGTATGACTATGTTACCTGCACTTACTGTTACAGGGACCTGTGGCAAAAGAACTGAGTGGATTGCCATCTGGACCCTCTGCTGGATCAGGTCCTCCTCCTCCCCCACCAGGCCCACCTCCTCCTCCAGTCCCCACCAGTTCAGGCTCCGATGACTCAGCTTCCCGCTCAGCACTATTTGCGCAGATTAATCAGGGGGAGAGCATCACACATGGTGAGTGAGTACTTTGACACAGTTAGTACAGCAAGTTGTTTGGGTCAGACCTCACCAACCAGAGACCTAATAGCTAGTCTGTAGACCAGAAGCCTGGGTTGTCTGGGGATGATTTATTTGGGTGTCACAGTCCTTTAAGTTGCCCAAAGGGACAGCAAATCTGACTTAAATGAAAATTTAAAATAGGTGATTACAGTTGGGGGAAGCCCTCTGCCCCATGGGAAAGTGACTTAATGTTAAGTGGCATATATAGAGTACTCTCTTGTGCCAAGGCACAATGCTGGCAGTTTTCCCCAGAGCTTTTTTTTATGGTATCTCGTGGGCTCTGGGAAGTCATTGTATCAGGAGGTTAACTGTATCAGAGGATGCATACTGGTCACAAGGAAAATTTGCATAAAAATGACCTTATGTTGATAGGAAAATATTTACAACTGGTGGAAGTTTGAGTTTCCCAGTCATCTAGGAATTTACCCATAAAAGTATCTAAAATAAGACCAGGTGTGGTGACTCACACCTATAATCCCAGCACTTTGGGGGAGGCCAAAGTGAGAGGATTACCTGAGTCCATGGGTTCGAGACCGTCCTGGGCAACTTGGTGACACCTCATCTCTACAATAAATCAAAAAATTAGCTGGGCATGGTAGCTTGCCCCTGTAGTTCTAGCTACTTGGAAGGCTGAGTTAGAAGGATCACCTGAGCCCAGCAGGTCGAGGCTGTGGTGGTCCATGAGCGTGCCACTGCACTCTAGCCTGGGCAACAGAGTGAGACTCCAACTTAAAAAAAAAAAGTATCTAAAATAAAATTTTATACGATGTTTATAGTAGCTAAAAGTGGTATAACAACATAAATATCCAACAGAAAAGGAAATGGTTAGTTAGCTATGGCATGTCCTCTTAATGGAATATTATACAGCCATTACTTTTTTTTTTTACAGTAAGTCATGTAATTTTCTTTTTAATCTGTTATTTAAACTACAACCACAAATAGTGGTAGAGATAAAAAGGCTATTCAGTATTGGTTATATAATCAACATAGACTATGCTGTGTTCAAGAGCAAGGTATACGAGAGCCTGCTGAGGGAGATTATTGAATCTTTTTGCTTAAAAAGAAAGATGTGTTTAGGAACTATAGGTTAACATGAGAACATTTTTAAGTGTCAATTGGTTAAACCAAATTTGTTAACAATGTGTATAGTTATAGAAAAAATACTGGAGAGTTTCAAACGCCAACACTGATTGGGAGGGTGAGGGAAGTCGGGTTAGCTATGGGTGAGGTTATTTTCTTTTACAAAATTTTATTTTCATATATACCACATATTTTTCTTCCTCTGTTGCTTTAAAAAACTACATACATATTTGTGAGTATTTATTTGGTATGTCCTTGTAGATCTTTTTCTGTGCATTTACACATCCATATCCCTTCTCCCATCCCCAGTATACACATACACTCCATGTTTATAATTTAACCTTTGGGAGAAGATAAATTATAAAAGTATTTCTCCAAAATTGTTTGTAGGGAACATTTCAAAAGGCTCTGGTCTTTGGCTTCTCTTTTTTTTTTTGAGTTGGAGTCTCACTCTGTTGCCCAGGCTGGAGTGCAACGGCATGCTCATAGCCACTGCAGCCTTGACCTGCAGGGCTCAAGCGATCCTTTTGCCTCAGACTTCCAAGTAGTTGGAACTACAAGCACATGCCACCACGCCCAGCTAATTTTTTGATTTATTGTAGAGATGAGGTCTCACCAAGTTGTCTGGGCTGGTCTGAAACCTGTGGGCTCAGGCACGAGCCACTGTGCCTGTTTTTGGCTTTCAGTTTAACTTACGGAGCAGAAATTGTTTATTGCCATAGCCCAAAGCTTGGTTTGAAGGACAGAAACAAGGTAGCTGTTATTCTTACAGCCCTGAAACATGTATCTGATGACATGAAGACTCACAAGAACCCTGCCCTAAAGACTCAGAGTGGTCCAGTACGCAGTGGCCCCAAGCCATTCTCTGCACCGAAACCCCAAACCAGCCCCTCACCCAAACCAGCTACAAAGAAGGAACCAGCTCTACTTGAACTGGAGGGCAAGAAATGGAGAGTGGTGAGTTAAAAATACCTGGATGGGGGGTGGGGTGGGGACAGGGAACAAGGACAGAGGGTTTTTAAATGGAGCTCAGCCAAATGAGTGCAACATTCTGGCTTAGCATGCAACACCAAAAGTTTGGGATAGCCTTTTATTTTGTTTAGCGTCTGCTTCTTGATGAGAATTCTAGGGTATGTCTTTAACAGGAAAATCAGGAGAATGCTTCCAACCTGGTGATTGATGACACAGAACTGAAACAGGTGGCTTACATATACAAGTGTGTCAATACAACATTGCAAATCAAAGGCAAAATTAACTCCATTACAGTAGGTAAGTCTTTGTCACTGTCCCAGGCAAGCTCTGTCCTAGAGCCTGAGAGGGCTAGAACCATTTTACATACCCTTTTCTAAAGATTCTTAAATGTATTACTTTCTTTTATACTGTCGACCTGCTCCTTTTCTTCTCCTAGATAACTGTAAGAAACTTGGTCTGGTATTCGATGACGTCGTGGGCATTGTGGAGATAATCAATAGTAGGGATGTCAAAGTTCAGGTAATTTGATATTTGGCTCTTTCTTTTGGTCCCTGAGGAATTAATTGAAAGAGACACAGCAGACTCACAGATGTTGCTTTGGTGGGAATCTGATTCTACTAAGTCTGTAAGCTGAGCTGCTTTGGACGTGGCATAAGAAGGGTTGGCTCTTCAAATGAGCTCTTTCCAGCACCCATCCCAACCCGCCCTTAGTATCTAATGTCTGTTGTGCACCTGTGAGCTTTTCACGTAGTTACCGAATTGTGTGAAACAGGGAAAGCTTTTTCTGCAACTTACTGCTGTCCTCCCTAACTGCTGGGACTCAGTTTTCTTGGTTTACTCTGCAGGTAATGGGTAAAGTGCCAACCATTTCCATCAACAAAACAGATGGCTGCCATGCTTACCTGAGTAAGAATTCCCTGGATTGTGAAATAGTCAGTGCCAAATCTTCAGAGATGAACATCCTCATTCCTACAGAAGGTGGAGACTTTGTAAGTTTCTTGATCTCTTTAATAGTATGATGTTAGGAGGGACTGATCACTTCTTGCATTGGAGAAAGCTGCTTGATGAACATTCTGCACTGAGTAGGTAGAACCCAGCCATGATTACCAGAAAGAAGCACATAGAAGCAAGGTAATCCGATGCAGTGGAGCTCCAAAGGCAGTGATTTCTGCCTTTCTTGAGGTCAGGTAGCCAAAAAGAATGGGAGCGAGCCATGGCACCTTGTCAACTTGGTATATGAAGCCACAGGTATTCTCACTTAAACGTCATAGATTTAACAGTCTGTTCAAGGTCACAGATTACTAGCAAATAACAGTAGAACACAGCATAGCTTGGTGAGTTCACTTTGTCTCTCATTGTATCCTACCTTGCTCTCAGGGCTAAATAGAAGCAAGCACTGGGAGAAATGAAGATTTAGCTCATTCTTCAGCGCAGATTTAAGCCTGTTATCTCTTATTTATTTGCAGAATGAGTTTCCAGTCCCTGAGCAGTTTAAGACCCTATGGAATGGGCAGAAGTTGGTCACCACAGTGACAGAAATTGCTGGATAAGTGAAGTGCCACTGGGTTCTTTGCCCTCCCTTCACACCATGGGATAAATCTGTATCAAGATGGTTCTTTTCTAGATTTCCTCTACCTTTCTGCTCTTAAACCGCTTCTCTGGTGAGAAGCACAGCTACCTGCCTTCATTGAAATATACCTCAGGCTGAGATTTGGGGTGGGATAGCAGGTCAGTTGATCTTCTGCAGGAAGGTGCAGCTTTTCCATATCAGCTCAACCACACCGCCAGTCCATTCTTAAGGAACTACAGACCAGAACCGATGCATTTTAGCTTTCACCTTTGGGGGTAATTCTACCAACAGTCCTTTGGGAGACCAAAACAGTCCCAGGAATTAACAGATCAGAATGTTCACACTAACCTTTTTCTAATAATGAGCATGAAGGTAGCAGGAGCTGGTATGATTCCAGATGGTTCCTCTAACCAAACTCATTTTTCAGTGTTGATAAGCAAGGCAAGGGTTGCACTGGACCAAAGGCTGAGGCTTGGCCATCTAGCATTCCAAGCAAAATTGTTTCCCATAAGCATTCCTCTTATTCTGCATTCCACCCTGGTTCTGCCTCCTCCATGAGATAAGAGGTTCTCTTGTACCAGCTGCTGTAGCAGTGCCCTTTATCCAGGGCAGTTAAAGGAGTCTTGGACCCTTTCTTTCTCTGGGATCCGTGCCTAGCACCTTCCTTCAAAGATAATTTTAAAAGAAAAACAAACACACCAATCCAAGGAGTCTGGCATTCCTTCCTCCTTCCCAGCTAGGTGCCTGTCATCCATCTTCACTGCCTCCTTTTCACTGTCATGCTTATGGCTTCTGTCCAGGCACCTGAACAGAGGACGAAAACCTCCATTGCAGGCTGGTTTTAGGTCTTGATTTATTTAAGAATCTTGCACAGCATTGCTAATGAAGAATTCCAGTTTTTCCCCTCTAGGACACTTACCAAAATATGCAACTTATTTTTGGTGGGAAGAGAGATTGTCCTGTGACTTCTACCCATTTCCTGAGGCCTGTGGAAATAAACCTTTATGTACTTAAAGTTATACAGAAAATAGAATAAAGTTAATACCAAACTTGCTTGTTATTTACTTGTGATATTTGCTCTACAGAGATGTAAAGATATTGAAAAGAAAAATGACACCAAGGATAAGAAAACTACTCTTTATTTTAGACAACCTCATAAAATTATCTTCACATCCCCCCACTTCTTGCCCTTAATCCTCATCTTTTAGTTGAAGAACAAGGCTTGAGCAAGAGTAAGGAAAAACCATAAAGGGTAAACTTAGCAGCACCAACAAGGTCTTTTCATCAAGCATCCCAACTGGCGTGCTACAAAACAGTCTTTCAAAAAGTGCTAATAAGTTTTCAGAGTGGGGGCTATGATTTCCATGCTTAAATAGTGTAGGAAATGGTAAGTTAAGGTTAGTTTTGTCTACTGTAATAGGAATTCTCAGAGTCCTTAGATATTCTAATGTGGACTGATTTCCCCAAAAGGAAAAGGGGAGTGTATAATATTTTCTAAGCTCTTTGAGCAAACAATCCTTTTCTCACAGAACACATCATAAACAGTTTGGAGTATGCTGGTAAATATGACTTTGGGGGGATGAACTTAGAAAGCTTGATCTTCACATTGTTCCTCCCAGTCTCCGCTAAAGCCAGCAGTAGAGTAACACTAGCATCCACACCACTAATCATATTAAGAGAGGGCAGGTTGGTCAAGTATGGAATGGGAAGAACTAGCTGCCTCGTTTTTCACTTCTACTATCCCTCCCCCCCATCTAAATTATACAAGATGGACATTTCCTCTCTCAAGCAACCCAACTGGGAGCCACTTCCCTCCTTTTGTGACAGAGCGACTAATTCATCACTACCGGAGGAGACAAAATGAGTACTGCAAAGGCAAGATAGTAGGCCAAATTATTATTTGTCTAATAATTGCTAAGACAGTACAGAAAGCATCATACTCCAAGAGAAGACAGCCTTAAGAAATCATGCAGAAATAACTAAGTACTTTTCCAAGCACTGGTTAAATCACCAGCAAAACTGAGAAAGCATTTATGTGAGTACCACAGCCCTGGGTACCTCTTTGCATGAAATGTGGCTAGACTTGGGAGGAGGTTTGCCTGTAGAATCGATCTCATTGCTTTAATTTGTTCAATCTCATCTGGGCCTGGGCACAGTTCTGGCATTGATCTGTAGCAGACTCCCTTTCCTAAGGCAGCTTGACCACATCAAAAGACTGTAAAACAATCTCCATGGATTTTAACTAATTAAACTTGCATTCTACACCATATGGTGATAGGGGGGTGGCAAAGGATAAGATTCGGATCTTAGATCTTTCCAAGTAGGGCATGTTAGATGATGACAGGAGAGAAGGATTAGTTGCAAGCTGGATCGGAGCTCAGGCTTGGGCATGAAGGAAACTGTCTCACGTGGTTTGGAAGAGGGCTCCCTGAGCTCTGTTGCAAACTGCAAGGGTCTCATTCAAGGAATGGTATGATGTGCGCATAAAACCATTCTTCAGACAGCTGAAGATGGTCCCCTTCTATAGCCAGAAACACTAGCTGTCCTGCTTTGTCCATTTCCTTTAGCCCCAGGCGATCCTGCAGAGAGAAAAGGTGTGATTAATCAAAAGGCTTAACGAAGTTTTGGAGTAAAACAGTTAAGGATGTTAACTTGAGATATACTATCAAGATGTAATTTGTCCCAAGTATTAACACTGAGGTTTCTTGTCAAAAATGCCAAAAAGGACGTTGCCTCCTAGTTCTTTCTAGAGTACTGAGAAAGTACATGCAATTGAGACTGTTCTAGCAGAGTTTTATATTTCACTTTCTGGAAAGTTTCCTAGAGCTGGAGGGCCACCTATGGGTGGGCAAGCCACAAATAGAGGTGCCTCAGAATGCCACAGGAAAGTGGGACTGAGCCAAAGATGGGAGAACATTAACTAGATAAAACATATTCAACCCTTAGATAACAAACCTGGGGCACTTTTATGTCCTGAGGTTGAAAATGTCATTGCCTATATCCTGGTTGCCGCACAACAACCTACAGCTGGGAAGATCTGCTGTGGCTAATTAGTTTTGAGTTTCACATATAAGGAAGTTCTTAGCTGTAATCTCCAAAATTTTGTTTAATCAGACCCTATCTTCCCTTTTACATGGTCTAAGTAAGACAACCAGATGCAAGAGAAAAGGACAAATGATCTCTGAAATCACTTGGAGGAATTCTAGTGGGTGACTGATTAAGATGCAGCACTTTTGTACTTTTGAAAGCATCTGTCTCCAATATAAAATCCAGAAAGCCCCAGAACTGGAGATGAAATACTGCAAGTTCTGGAGAAACAGGATCTACTGCTAAACAAAATTTCACAACTCTAGTCCCATTCAACCTGCAGAAGAGCTCTCCTTTGCAGTACCTAATTTCAAAACAGGGCTTCACATCTATTAATGGTTTAAGGTAAGGCATCTCTCTTCCATGTTTGCATCACGCATGGGGGCTTGGAATTGTGGCAGACTGCACCTCAACAAAAGCAGCTAGTTTTAAACCTTTTTTTTAATCAAAAGGAATGAGTCAGGCTGGGCGCGAAGGCTCATGCCTGTAATCACAGCACTTTGGAAGGCTGAGGCAGAAGGATCACTTGAGGCCAGGAGTTTGAGACTAACCTGGGTCACATAGCAAGACCTCATCTCTACACAAAAATTTTTAAAATTAGCCAAGCACGGTGGCATGCACCTGTAGTCTTAGCTACTTGGGAGACTGAGGCAGAAGAATCACCAGAGCCCAGGAGGTTGAGGCCACAGTGAGCCATGATCATGTACACACCAGCCTGGGGTACAGCATGAGTCTCCAACTCAAAAAAAAAAGATGAGACTTCTCTTGTTCTTGCCTGAAAATCATGAGGTATAGATCCCCTTCAGGATGTAGTAGATTTCTATAAACCAGTGTCTGATAAGCTAGAGCAACAATCAACAAAGAAGACTTGCCCATGTCAGACATGAGTTGGGTGCTTCATGAGCACCTGGTGCTCTGGGATATACAGGGCAGGGCTCTAGCAGCTTCAGGAACTGCGAGTTGAAAAAGAGCACCAACCTCCCAACACATATCTCTCCCAGCCAGTTACCTGTGTGTACAGGGAAGTCTCCTGTAAGGGAATGGTTTCCTTGGCTTGGCCACTTTTGTAAAATCCAAACCACTGCAGGAGAGGGGAGGGGAGATAAGGTCAGATCAGACACATGGCACACACTGCCAAAATAATTTGAGACTGGCTAGTAGCTAAGACTAGCCAATGGATCCTGAGGGTGAGTTAATCTTTCCAAAGAGCTTTCTACTTCCCCAGAATTTCTGCTTCCTACATTTATTGAGTAATAAATGTGAAAATCAGCTGGGGGCAGTGGCTCATGTCGGTAATTCCAGCACTTTGGGAGGCAGAGGCGAGAGGATTGCCTGGGCCCACAGGTTCAAGACTAGCCTGGGCAACTTGGCAAGACCTCATCTCTACATTAAATTAAAAAAAAAAAAAATTAAGCCGGGCTTGGTGGCTCAGCCTGTAATCCCACGCCTTTGGGAGGCTGAGGTGAGTGGATTGCCTGAGCCTGTGGGTTTGAGACCCGCCTGGGCAGGTGAGACCTCATCTCTACAATAAATCAAAAAAATTAGCCGGGTGTGGTAGCGCACGACTGTAGTTCCAGCTACTTGGAGGGCTGAGGTGGCAGGATCGCCGGAGCCCAGCAGGTCGAGGCTGTGGTGGCCGGGAGCGACCACTGCACTCCAGTCTGGGCAGCAGTGAGACTCCAACTCAAAAAAACCAACCAACCAAACAAACAAACAACAACAACAACAACAAATTAGCCGGATGTGGTGGATTATGCCTGTAGTTCCAGCTACTTGGAGGGTTGAGGTGGAAGGATCACCTGAGCCCAGCAGGTCGAGGCTGCAGTGGCGGTGAGCATGCCACTGCACTCCAGACTGGGCAACAGAGTGGGACTCTAACACACAAAAAAAGTTGGTGAAAGGGACCAAAAGGTTTTTCCCCCAGCAGGTATCCATATTTTCATGCCATTTGTTCCCGGCATTACTGTAGTCTCCTGGCATGTGGCCTAAGTAGTGTCTCACCTCAGAATCTACAGGGTCCACAATGGAATCGTTGAGGAATTTCACCATCACAAACTTCTTCAGGGTCATCAGATTCTTCTTGTAGGATTCATTGACACCCTGAAAGAAAAGCCAGCAGCACCTAAGGGTCATTACCATCAGGCAACAACAGGGGGATTAAAGTCTTTCAGTGCTCCAGTCTCCCTGACACTGGGCCACCAAATTTCTTCCCCCTGCATATGGGCTGTTTCCCAGCTTCCTGCCCAGAATATACCTTGTACAGCCTTTTCTTACCATCCTATTTAACTGGCATGCTACCAACCATGGCATCCATGAATCTTCCCCACACTCCATAGGCATCCATCATGTAGATTAAAGGCTTACAGTCAGAGGAATCCAAGGCAAAAACAAGAAACTGCAAATGCTGGGTGGTTCTACTATACAATTCTGCTTTGTTTTCTGTTTGTTTTGTTTTCCCCTTCCCATTTTCTTTTAAATACAGAAGTGAAAAATAAAAAGAAAACCAAAATAACCCTCTAGATGAGCCCAATATAAACTGAGCCACGTAATTTACCAGACTGCCCAAACCATGCTCATGTCCAGGACATACTCAGTGCCCTCTGTAGTATCTTTTCTAGTTAAATCTCTCTTTTGAGAAAATTTGCCCCAAAAAGACCCATCAGGAGAGCTTCCCTTATTAAGATAGCAGCTATGAATTTCTGCTTAGCCCAGCCGCTACCTACTAAGCTTATCCTGCTGCCTCAACACTAGGAAAAAGAAAGAAAGAACGAAAGGGGAAAAAGCCAAATGAATTTCAACCTCCCTAAAAGGAAATGAATCTCATAAGCACTGCCTCTAAAAAACAGAATTTCTGTGTCCTAGGTTCTGCCCAGAGTAATTTGGGTAAACAGTTGGTGCTGATTTGTTTATGATGACTCGAACAGAAAAAAGAATGCACAATGACAGAAGCTTGTTTGTGTGCTTACCCTCTCCTGATTTATATCTGCCAAGAAGATGCTGTGATTGCGATACACATCCTCCTTTATGGGGTCATGCCAGTATTCAGCTTGTACCAGGCTGCAGGAAGAAAAGGCAATGAAAGTGACCAAGCTAGGGGCCGGGCGCGGTGGCTCACGCCTATAATCCCAGCACTTTGGGAGGCCGAGGTGAGAGGACTCCCTGAGCCCGGGGGTTCAAGACCAGCCTGGGCAACTTGGCAAGGCCTCATCTCTCACAATAAATCAAAACATTAGCCGGTCATGGTGGCGTCTGCCTGGAGTTCTAGCTATTTGGAAGGCTGAGGTGGAAGGATCCGAGCCTAGCAGGTCGAGGTTGTGGTGGCCGGGAGCATGCCACCACCTCCAGCCTGTGTGACAGAGTGAGACTCAAAAAAAAAAGTGACCAAGCTGCATGTCAGTCAGCATACCTGGGTATGCCCAATACAAAGACGCCATGAGACTTCAGGAGTACAAAAAACCAAAGCCTCCAAGGCTTAGGCCTTGCCTTCTAATAGGGAAGACAAGGCTTCTGCCTAGGAAACAGTTCATCAACAAGACATCTTGTTGAGACAAGGATGGGCTATTCAGCAGACAGTACAAAAGTGTCAAAGATTTAGGAAAAGGACTCACCAATATTTGGTTCCCCTACGGCCTTGAGCTTTATCACACTTCCCATGTCTTCCAGTCATGGTGGTATAAGCTTTCCCTCCCACAACCCCACCGCATCCTGCAAGACTCAGTTCAAATATCGCCACCTCTGCCTCTTCCTCTCCATCCAATTATCCATCTCATCATCCATCTTGTCACCCTCAGGCTGGGCCAGAAGTCTAACCTCTTAATCACAAAGCATTTTCCATGTGGTCGAGTGATGGCACCAGTTTTGAATATTCTGGCATGCTATGCCATTCAAGTGAAATGGGCAAGCATTTGGTTGTTATAATACTATTATTTCAGACATGGGTTAGCAGTTCTGTTGACACTTTCTTTCCTTCTCTCTTCACTTCCCCTTCCCTTCCAGCTCCCATCCCCTGAAGCAGACACCTTTACCACAAAGGCCACCTGGGGAAAGGGAGAGATTAGAACATGGATGGGGCTCTCTATCTCAGGTTAGCAGGGAAAAAAATCAAAATTTCTACAACAGGGGCTCCCCAGCCAGAATGGAAAAGTTGTTCAGAGGCAGTGGTCCTAAAAGTTCTACTCAGGAGAGCAGGATGGCGCTAAAGTCCAGTGAAGTCAGAGAAGATGGCAGCTCTCACACCCAGGATCAGATAAGACTGACGTTAAAGAAGCAGCAGTCAGCCGGGCTCAGTGGCTCAGCTTATAATCCCGCGCCTTCGGGAGGCTGAGATGAGTGGATTGCCTGAGCCCGTGGGTTTGAGACCCGCCTGGGCAGCGA
>NW_007259805.1:172437-173479 GCF_000164805.1 Carlito syrichta
GGGCGACAGAATGAGACTCCAACTCAAAAAAAAAAAAAAAAATACTGCCCATTAGGGGCTGGGCACATGGCTCACACCTGTAATAGGCCAAGACAAGAGGATTGCTTCAGCGCAGGTGTTCGAGACAAGCCTAGGTAACATAGTGAGACCCTGTCTCTACAAAAAGTCAAGGAATTAGCCGGGTATGATGGCATGTGCCTTTAGTCCCAGCTTCTTGGGAAGCCTCCTGAGCCCAGGAGGCTGAGGCTGCGGTGAGCCATGATCATACCACTGCATTCCATCCTGGGTGGCAGAGTAAGATCCTGACTCAAAAAACAAATTTATATATTATTTCACTTTATTTTATTTTTTTGAGTCAGAATCTCACTCTTTAACCCAGGATGGAGTCTAACAGCTGCTTGCTCATGGTCACTGCAGCCTCGACCTGCTGGGCTCAGGTGATCCTTCCACCTCAGTCTTCCAAGTAGCTGGAACTATAGGCGCACATGCAACACCTTGTTAATTTTTTGATTTGTTATAGAGAGAAGCAAGGTCTCATCAAGTTGACCAGATTGTTCTTGAACCTCTGGGCCCAGAAAATCCTCTCACCTCTGCCGCTCAAAGTGCTGGGATTACAGGCATGTGCCACCGTGCACGGTCAACATATTATTTTAATATATAAAAGAACGCTATTAGTACTGGTCTTGTTACTTTGTTTTAGTTTTGCTGTCGCTTACATGGGAGAGTGCTGGTTCCTGGTGTCTCCCCTACAGGCCTATGCACTCCTTGGCATACAGTAGATGTTCGGTAAGAAGGCTGTGCTGAATGAAATGAACTAAGTAGGGATGTCAGACAAGCTAAGAAAGAAGCTGGAACTGAAGGAAGGGGAGGAGTTAGATGTAAGAAGAAGGGAAGGCAGTACAGTTAGAAGAATAAGGGAAGAAACAGCTTCAATCAAGGGTAGGGAGGCGCCGGGCTCGGTGGCTCAGCCTGTAATCCCGCGCCTTTGGGAGGCTGAAGTGAGTGGATTGCCTGAGCCTGCAGGTTTGAGACCCACCTGGGC
>NW_007259805.1:173499-175352 GCF_000164805.1 Carlito syrichta
GTGGCCGGGAGCAGCCACTGCACTCCAGTCTGGGCGACCAAGTGAGATTCCAACTCAAAATAAAAAAGAGTAGGGAGGCAACAGTGTCAGATGCTGAGACAGCAGGAGCGCAAATTAGCCGGGTGTGATGGTGTGCCTGTGGTTCTAGTTACTTGGAAGGCTAAGGCAGAAGGATCGCCTGAGCCCAGCAGGTCGAGGCTATGGTGGCCGTGAGTATGCCACTGCACTCCAGCCTGAGTCACAGAGTGAAACTCCAACTCAAAAGAAAATAAAAAGTTAAATTGGGCCAGGCGAGGTGGCTCACACCCATAATCCCAGAACTTTAGGAGGTCGAGGTGAGGACTATCTGAACCCACAGGTTCAAGACCAACCTGGGCAACTTGGTGAGTCTTCATCTCTACAATAAATCAAAAAATTAGCCAGACATAGTGGCTCACGCCTATAGTTCCAGCTTCTTGGAAGACTGAGGCAGAAAGATCACTTGAGCCCAGCAGGTCGAGGCTGCGGTGGTCATGAACGTGCCACTGCACTCCAGCCTGGATGACAGAGTGAGAGTCCAACTAAAAAAAAAGTTAAAATGATCAAGAAAAAAAAATAGAGGCCAGGTACAGTGGCTCACACCTGTAATCCCAGCACTTTGGGAGGCAGAGGTGAGAGGATCGCCTGAGCCCAGGGGAACTTGGCAAGACCTCATCTCTACAATTAAAAAAAAGAAAATTAGCCAGGCACCTGTAGTTTCAGCTACTTGGAAGGTTGAAGTGGAAGTATCGCCTGAGTCTAGCAGGTCAATGTTGCAGGGGCTGTGAGTGTGCCACTGCACTCCAGCCTGGGCAACAAAGTGAGACTCCAACTCAAAAAAAAAAAAAAAAGAAAGAAACGAAAAGAAATACATTTTTCAAGGCTATAGCTGCCACAGTGATTCCTCTGATGGCTATGGATAAAGTAAATTAAAAACGTATGGAAAGGATTCGCCATTCTAAGAACATGCTATTAAGAATGTTCATGACTCACAAGAGAAGGTAAAAAAAATCTACATTAACAGGAGTTTGGAAGCAGTTGATTCCAACCCTTATGAATGCCTGAGGAGTTCAAGACTTCGGGCCAGGCATGGTGGCTCACGCCAGGAATTGGAGACCAGCCTAGGTAACATAAGTTAGCTAGGAATGGTGGTGTGTGACTGTAGTCCCAGTTACTCAGGAGGCTGAGGCAGAAGGATTGTCTAAGCCTAGAAGGCCAAGGCTGCAGTGAGCCATAATTGTGCCACTGTACTCCAGTCTGGGTGACAGAGTAAGAACCCTTGAGTCAAAAAAAACCAAAAAGACTTCAGTGGAGGAAATAACTACAGATTCACTAGAAACAGCAAGAGAACTAGGGCTGGGCATGGTGGCTCATACCTGTAATCCCAGCACATAGAGAGGCAGAGACCAGAGGGTGGACTGAGCCTACGGGACCAGCCTGGGCAACTTGGTGAGACCTCGTCTCTACAATATATCAAATAATTGTCTGGGCGCAGTGGCTCATGTCTATAATTCCAGCACTCTGGGAGGCTGAGGTGAGAGGACTGCCTGAGCCCACGAATCTGAGACCAGCCTAGGCAATTTGGCAATTCCTCATCTCTATAATAAGTAAAAAAAAATTAGCCAGGCATGTGGCATGTGCCTCAGCTACCTGAAAGGCTGAGGCGGAAGGCTCCCCTATGCCCAGCAGGTCGAGGCTGTGGTGGCTGTGAGCGTGCCTGAAGACTGAATTGCTACAATCTCATGATAAAAATTTAATGGATGAGGAGTTGTTTCTTTTTCTTTTCTTTTCTTTTTTTTTTTTTTGAGTTAGAGTCTCACTCTGTCACCCAAGCT
>NW_007259805.1:175400-180363 GCF_000164805.1 Carlito syrichta
TGGAGTACAGTGGCACACTCATGGCCACTGCAGCCTTGACCTGCTGGGTTCAGGCAATCCTTCTGCTTCAGCCTTCCAAGTAGCTGGAACTACAGGTGTGCCCCACTAATTGTTTTTAAAAAATTTATTGCAGAAATGAGGTCTCGCCAAGTTGCCCAGGCTGGTCTCAAACCCCCGGGCTCATGCAATCCTCTTGCCTCCACCTCCCAAAATGCTGGGATTATAGGCATGAGCCACTGCACCTGGCTAGGAGTTGTTTCTTGGGGATGAGAAAAGAAAGTGATTTCTTGAGAAGGAATCTATTCCTGGTGAAGATGCTGTGAACAACAAAGAATTTAGGATATTATATAAATTTAGTTGATAAAGCAGTTGCAGGACCTAGGAGCACTGAGTCTAATTTTGAAAGAAGTACTAGTTACCAAAATGCTATCAGAGAACATCACAAGCTGCAGGGAAATCTTTCACGAAAGATAAGAGTCCACTAATGCAGCAAACTTTGTTGTCTTATTTTAAGAAATTGCCACAACCACCCAACCTTCTCAACCACCATCCTGATCAGACAGCAGTCACTACCGTCAAGGTAAGACCCTCCACTAGCAAAAAAGATTATGAGTTGCTGAAGGTTCAGATAATCGTTAGCGTTTTTCGGCAAAAAAGTATTTTTTAATTAAGGTATGTCCATTTTTTAGCCACGATGTTATTGTATACTTTAATAAACTATACTCTACTATAAACATAACTTTTTATTTTCTTGAGTCGGAGTCTCACTCAGTCACCCAGGCTGGAGGGCAGTGGCACACTCATGGCCACTGCAGCCTCAACCTGCTAGGCTCAGGTGATCCTTTCGCCTCAGCCTTCCAATAGCTAGAACTACAGGCGTGTGCAACCATGCCCAGCCAACTTTTTAAATTTATTTAGAGATGAGGTCTCACTAAGTTGCCCAGGCTGGTCTTGAACCCCTGGGCTCAGGCAATTCTCTCACCTCAGTCCCAAAGTGCTGGGATTATAGGTGTGAGCTACCTCGCCCAGTTGAAACATAACTTTTACATGTACCAAGAAATAAAAAAAAATATGTGTAACTTGCTTTATTGCCACTGGAACGGAATCCCTAACATCTCTGAGCCATGTGTGTGGTTTGTCACGTGACTCTGTTTTTTCTGAATGGTTAACAGTCTCTGAGAGAGCCTGAGTGGATGCCTCAGTATTTTCAGAAAAGGAAGTAGTAAGTTCATCAGCTGAGAGCAAAGATATGAGGGAAAGGCGACAACTGAGGAGAAAGAGTCTGTGAGAGCCACTGAGGGCAGAGAGGAACACAGGCCCTGCCAAGTAGGCTGGAATCCAGAGCCTAGAGGGAATCCAGGGGAGGCCAAGTTGTTGTGAAAATGAAATAACATATGTAAAGCTTGAGCTTCCCCTGAGCTGAAACAAGGGAGGATGATGCCAGGATCAAGGTCAGAGCAACACTGGAGTATTCACTGTAGCAGGGAGTGGAAGGGTCGAGGGTGGGATGGGGATGGCAGGGAGAAAACTGGAGGAAGGAGGCGGCCAGAAAGGACTGACAGTATCTTCAAAGGCAAAAGGAAACTAGAGGACAGACTTTTTACATCCAGGAAGGAGAGAACTGTGACACCCACACCATTCCTCACTCCTCCACCATGCCTAGCTGGAGATTTCCTCACTAGTTACTGGGCATATTAGGCTATCACAATCCCTTTCACTAAAGTTGAATGTGAAGAGTGTACAAGACATCTTTTAGGGTCTCTTTCTGCCCCACCAGCTGGTTACAGGGGTGGGCATGGTTGGTACATGTGGGCGCACTTCTGTGGCCACAGCTAATGAGAGCAGGGGTGGTACCCTGACCTGAGCTGGGCATGGTCCCTTCCCTAAGAATCTGAATTGGGGCAGAGAGATTCCAGCCTCACACCGAGACAACCTCCGAACTTGGAAGCTGTGCAAGGCCACCGTCCATCATGTGGGTGGCAAGGGAAGCTGATCAGCACGGGAAAAAAGAAGCAGTGATACACAGAGAGGAAGCAATGACACTGGAGAGACTTCCCTGGCTCCTGATGGCTCCAGGTCTGGATTCCAGGCCCTCAGAGGCCTTGGGCACTAACACAGTATGAAATTTCTTTTAAACTTTGGTTTCCTCCTTGAAACCATAATCAATCCTCCCTAAAAGGTGACGTGGGGCTGGGCTCAGTGGCTCAGCCTATAATCCCGCGCTTTGGGAGGCCAGGGTGAGTGAATTGCCTGAGCCCACGGGTTCGAGACCCGCCCGGGCAACTTGGTGAGACCTCATCTCTACAATAAATAAAAAAAATTAGCCGGGCGTAGTAGCGTGCGCCTGTAGTTCCAGTTACGTGGAAGGTTGAGGCGGAAGGATCGCCAGAGCCCAGCAGGTCGAGGCTGCGGTGGCCGGGAGCGGCCACTGCACTCCAGTCTGGGTGACGGAGTGAGACTCCAACTCAAAAAGAAAGAAAAAAAAAAGGTGACATGGGACAATATCGTGAACAGAAACAATTTATCTTTCTTACTTTACACTCTTATCATCTGCTCTACCAAAACAGTTCTCACACTCATTCATCTGCTGTCTCTCCTTCAAAAAACATGTTGTCCCATTTTTTTTGTCTCTTATCTCTTCTCCTATTCCCCTTGCCCTTGTGGATTTATCCTTTTTTATTCTTTTGCCACCACTTTATAAAGTTTAAGGAGGAGCTAAAGATAGACACATCAGTAAAGATAGCACTTTTCATCAGTATCTAGATTTCACTTCTCACCCCCCACTGACTTCTCATTTATCATTACTAACATAATTCTGATCGCCAAAGGGTTGCATTTAGCTCACAGAACAAAAAAATACAAAGAAGAAAAGGATGAGTTTTTCTGAGGCATCTGGGCAAGAATAAAGAGTAAAGAAGGAAGAATGAAGTTTAAAACACCATGCATGAGCTGGGCATGGTAGAAGGATTGTTTGAGGCCAGGCGTTCAAAGGCCAGAGTTCAAGACCAACCTGGGCAACATAGCAAGAGCTCACCTCTACAAAAAAAAAAAAAAAAAGCCAGGCATGGTGGGGCAATCAACAGTCCCAGCTACTTGGGAGGCTGATACGTGGATCACTTGAGCCCAGGAGTTGGAGGCTGTGATGAGCCATGACGTGCCACTGCACTCCAGCCTGGGTAAGACTGAGACCCTGACTCAAAAAAACTAACTAAGCAAAACACCACACATACCCATGAGTACAGAGAATATGTAGGATATAAATAGTCAAGTTGTGACTAGTCAAATCAGGCAAGGGGTAAAGCCTGGTGTGATTTGAATTGTCTGGAGGTATAAGAAGAAAGTGAAGATACAGCATATCTTAGTTTTCTATAATGACCATCAGGTGGTACTGTTGGCCCAAAACAGTTTTATGGCTATACCTGTAGCCAATGAGTAGGAAGGGAAAAGACAGTCAGCTGTAAGTTGTCCCAATATGTGAGTCAGTCGTCTTGGACAATGGCTTCAAAGATGTGTTACAATGAAGAGTTGCTATTTGACAAAAATGATACACTTAGAAAACCCACAGGACAGATATCATAACCACATTAGCTGATCTCAAACCCCAGCTATTACCTAGAATATTCCAGACTTACAAAATCAGAACTTCCAGAGCCCTGGAATTCATTTCTTTTTCTTTTTGAGCTGGAGTCTCATTCTGTCACCTCACTGCAGCCTCGACCTCCAGGGCTCACATCCTTCTGCTTCAGCCTCCTAAGTAGTGGGACTACAGGTATGGCATCACACCTGGCAAATTTTTTATAGAGGCAAGGCCTTGTTATATTGCCTAGACTGGTCTCGAACTTTTGGGATCAAGCAATCTTCTCATCTAGGCCTTCTAAGGCTTATAGGCGAGAGCCACCATACCTGGCCTGGAACCATTTTTAATGACTCTGATGTATAATTTACATTTAGAAAAAACTGTGCAAGCTCCAAAAGGGATTCTGCATATATATATATATATATATATATATATATATTTTTTTTTTTTTTTTTTTTTTGAGTTGGAGTCTCACTCTGTCGCCCAGACTGGAGTGCAGTGGCTGCTCCCGGCCACTGCAGCCTCGACTTGCTGGGCTCTGGCGATCCTTCCTCCTTAGCCTTCCGAGTAGCCGGAATTACAGGCATGCGCTACCATGCCCGGTTGATTTTTTGATTTATTGTAGAGATGAGGTCTCGCTGCCCAGGCGGGTCTCGAACCCGCGGGCTCAGGCAATCCACTCACCTCAGCCTCCCAAAGGTGCGGAATTACAGGCTGAGCCACCAAGCCCGGCTGTGGGATTCTGAATATTTTTAAGTACCCAGATATATTTCAGTAGCTGGAGACACTGATGTAGGAGTAACTAACTCCTCACTGATGACAGTATGAAGAATTTTTCCTCTAAATACTAGCAATAATTCCTTCAGCTTAGCACTTTCTAAAAGTTTTTTGCTTTGGTTTTTTTGTTTTGCTTGTTTGAGTTGGAGTCTCACTCTGTTGCCTAGGCTGGAGTACAGTGGCATGCTCACTGCCACCGCAGCGTCGACCTCCTGGATTCAGGCAATCCTTCTGCATCAGCCTTCCAGTAGTTGGAACTACAGGCACGCGCCACCATGCTTGGCTAATTTTTTTTTGATGAGATGAGGTCTCATTAAGCTGCCCAGGCTGGTCTCAAAACATGAGGGCTCAGGCAATCCTCTCACCTCAGTCTCCCAAAGTGCTGGGATTATAGGCGTGAGCCACTATGCCCAGCCTAGTTTTTTGTTTTTTTTGTTTTTTTTTTGAGTTGGAGTCTCACTCTGTCGTCCAGACTGGAGTGCAGTGGCTGCTGCCGGCCACCGCAGCCTCGCCTACTGGGCTCCAGTGATCCTTCCGCCTCAGCCTTCCGAGTAGCCGGAATTACAGGCATGTGCTACCATGCCCGGCTGATTTTTTGATTTATTGTAG
>NW_007259805.1:180741-186601 GCF_000164805.1 Carlito syrichta
CCAGAGCCCAGCAGGTTGAGGCTGCGGTGGCCGGGGCCACCGCGCTCCAGTCTGGGCGACAGAGTGAGACTACAACTCAAAAAAAAAAAAGAAAAAGAATGAAAATTTATTCTGTTATAATTACATTCTTCCTACATAGAAGAATGCCTGTTTTCTTATTTATTTATTTATTTATTTTGAGTAAGAGTCTCACTCTGTCACCTAGGCTGAAGGGCAGTGGCACGCTCCTGGCCACCGCAGCCTCCACTTGTTGGGCTCAGGCGATCCTTCCACCTCAGCCTTCCAAGTAGCTGAAACTATAGGCACATGCACCACGCCTAGCTAATTTTTTGATTTATTGTAGAGATGAGGTCTCGCCAAGTTGCCCAGGCTAGTCTCAAACCTGTGGGCTCAGGCAATCCACTCACCTCAGCCTCCCAAAGTGCTGGGATTATGGGCGTGAGCCAACATGCCGGCTCTTTGTTGCTTTTTTTTAATTAATAAATGTTTTAGAGCAGTTTTAGGTTTACAATAAAATTGAGCAGACAGGATAAAAACCATCACTAGCAACTACTCCTGGAACCACTCTCAGCATGAATGTCAGGATGATATCTTTACAGTGACGGGCCTACAGCCTTTTAAGCTAACCATACATACCGTTCTTGAACAGCTTTGGAGTAAGCTCCAGCATTCAGTGTTTTTCTGATTAAGTCGCAGATGTGAGAGCTCTCTCCTGGGCATCGAGGGAGTCCAAAAACACCTACAGCAGTAGATGACAAATATCCATTCCTTCAATAATCACTTATCAAATACCTACTAGGTGCAAGGCCCTGTGAGACACAAAATGAGCGTGACCAGACCCTGATCTCATTTCTTTATTCCTCAAGAAAATAAAGCATAGGGAACTCATACTATAACCAGCTTCCTCCTGGTCCTCCCACAGTCTTTCCTGCCTAAGGACCTTTGCACCTGCTCATCCCTGGAGGATGTGCCGCTTCTCTTGCTGCATCACACGGCTGGCCTCATTCTCATCTCTCAGGTCTTAGCTGAGGGAAGTCGGATATGACCACCCTATCTCAAGCAGTGCTCATACCCTCCTCCTCCTCCCACTCATACTTCACCTTTGGCAACCGCATCAGCAACGTTTTTTTTTTTAAAGAATACACGGCATGGTTGTAAGCATGTATTGGTAATAATTAATTTAATCCTTATAACTACCCTGTGGAGCAGGCATCATTTTTTGCCCTATATCACAGATAGAAAACTTTAAAGTAGAGAGGTTAAAAATGTTGTCCAATAAGGGAGAGAACCAGGATTTGAACACAGGCGGTTTGGTTCCAGAGTCCACTACTTTAACCACTACAACCACTGGTGTGTCCCTCAAACAGTATCTTTTTTTTTAAAAGAGATAGAGTCGGGTCAGGCACAGTGGCTCAAGCCTGTAATCCCAGCACTTTGGGAGGCAGAGGCGAGAGGATTGCCTGAGCTCAGAGGTTCGAGATCAGCATAGGCAACATGGCACGACATCATCTCTACAATAAATTTAAAAAAAAAATTAGCCAGGTGTGGTAGCACATGCCTGTGGTTCCAGTCACCTGGAAGGCTGAGGTAGAAGGATTGCCTAAGCCCAGCAGGTCGATGCTGTGGTGACCGTGAGTGTGTCACTGCACTCCAGCCTGGGTGACAAAGTAAGACTCTGACTCTAAATAGATAGATAGATAGATAGATAGATAGATAGATAGATAGATAGATAGAGAGATAGAGAGATAGAGAGACAGACAGACAGAGACTCACTACTTTGCCCAGGTTGGATTGCAGTGGCTATTCACAGGTGCAATCATAGCACATCACAGCCTTGAGTTTCTGGGCTCAAGCGATCCTCTTACCTCAGCCTCCCGAGTGCTGAATCTATAGGTACACACTACCATGCTCAGCTAACCTCCACTTTAGCATGAAACATATACAGTATGTGTGGTATATGTATATATGTTTCATGAAGGCAGAGATTTTGTCTGTCTTGTTCCTGGTATATATAAGTTTTCAATAAATATTTGTTGAATGAATAAATAATACAGCTGTTTTGACCAAATTGCATTTGTATAATACTTGTACTTTTAAAAACCTTTCTCCTGCTGGGTGTGGTGGCTCACGCCTATAATCCCAGCACTTTGGGAGGCTGAGGTGGGAGGACTGCTTAAATCCAGGAGTTTGAGACCAGTTTAGGCAACATAGCAAGGCCCCTTCGCTACAAAAAGAATTTTTTTTTTTTGAGTTGGAGTCTCATTCTGCCGCCCAAGCTGGAGTACAGTGGCACCGCAGCCTGGACCTACTGGGTTCAGGCGATCCTTCCGCTTCAGCCTTCTAGATAACTGGAACTATAGGCATGTGCTACCACACCCAACTAATTTTTTGATTTATTGTAGAGACACAGTCTCACCATGTTGCCCAGGCTGGTCTCGAGTCCATGAGCTCAGGCAATCCTCTTACCTTGGCCTCCCAAAGTGTTGAGATTACAGACTTGAGCTACTGCGCCCAGTCAAAAAAATTTTTTTTAATTAGCCAGGTATGGTGGTGCATGCCTGTAGTCCCAGCAACTAATCTCTGATGATAAATTTATAAGCAAAAGGGCATATACACTATTCTTACCTAAACCTAAATTCAACAGGACATCACCAATATTAGAGGACAGGTCATCAGATTTTCCTAATTCCTCAAACACCACTTGCCATATGGATGTAACAATCTCACATCCATTAAGTTGTATCAATTGTATTGGAGTGAATTAGATGGCAACCTTATGACTCCGCTGTGTTGAGGCCTATGGAATCTTGTCTCTTCCTATGTCTCCATCAATGCTGGCTAGTTTGGTAAAATTAGAGAACAGGATTTGGCAAAGATGGCTCATTTTTTGTGTAAATAAAGCAGCTAGAATTTTAAAAATCAAGTGGTCATATGGTTTTAAAAACCAAGTGTTCATATTAGAATAGAGAAAAAAAGAGGCAAAGAAGCAAAGTTACCTTGATGTTGTCCTCCCACTGAAATCAGATTGATCATGGGAGGTGATGGGCATCTCTGAGCCACTGCCCTCCTGTGGAATAAAAGGGGTTATCAGCTCTGACTGTCAGATGGAAATGTATCATCCACAATCAGCTGTACAGATTAAGCTGATCCTCTGTGGTTCCCCAAAGCTGCAGAGTTTCAGGATTTTCCTCTAATACAGCCAAACTCCAATCTTTAAACTTTCAAGGGAAATACTTCAAAGTTCCATAAAGCTTCTTACATAGGAACATTTTAGAAAACTTCCCTTCCCAAGGTAGGTGAGGAACCCAAAAGAATAGGAGAAGTGGACACATTTTTTTTGAATAAAAGAAAAAAAAAATCAATTCCATGTAAGTGATATCATACAACAAAAAGGGACTTACAGAAATTGACCTCCCTGGGAGAACCCCATAGCATTATAGCCTTGCTGCAATTTAGGATCCTTAGTAAGAGTCTCACACACTGTTTTCACTTGGGAATTAACATTCAAGAAGAAGCTGTTTTCCACGTCCTAAAAACAGATACAGAGAGACAGAAGGATGGGACTGAAAACAACCACTGGCATATTCTCTAAGAGGTGAACCTGTTTAGGTAGGTATCCTCACATAAGCCACTGAAGGTTGCAAGTACCACTATATAATTTACTGCTAAAAACCAAGGTAGGCTGGGTGCGGTGGCTCACGCCTATAATCCCACCACTTTGGGAGGCTAAGATGAGAGGATTGCCTGAGTCCATGGATTTGAGACCAGCCTGGGCAACATGGCGAGACCTCATCTCTATAATAAATAAAAAAATTAGCTGGGCGTGGTGGTGTGTGCCTGTAGTTCCAGCTACTTGGAAGGCTCAGGCAGAAGGATCACCTGAGCCCAGTAGGTTGAGGCTGCGGTGGCCGTGAGCGTGCCACTGCACTCCAGCCTGGGCGACACAGTGAGACTCCAACTCAAAAAAAAACCAAAAAACAAGTCGGGCTCGGTGACTCAGCCTGTAATCCCAGCACTTCGGGAGGCTTAGGTGAGTGGATTGCCTGAGCCCACAGGTTTGAGACCTGCCTGGGCAACTTGGTGAGACCTCATCTCTACAATGAAATCAAAAATCAGTCGGGCGTGGTAGCGTGCGCCTATAGTTCCAGCTGCTTGGAAGGCTGAGGCAGAAGTATCGCCGGAGCCCAGCAGGTTGAGGCTGTAGTGGCCGGGAGCGGCCACTGCACTCCAGTCTGGGCAACAGAGTGAGATTCCAACTCAAAAAAAAAAAAAACCAAAAAAACCCACAAAATAAAGCCGGGCTCGGTGGCTCAGTCTGTAATCCCGCGCCTTTGGGAGGCTGAGGTGAGTGGATTGCCTGAGCCCGCGGGTTCGAGACCCGCCTGGGCAGTGAGACCTCATCTCTACAATAAATCAAAAAATCAGCCGGGCGTAGTAGCACGTGCCTGTAATTCCGGCTACTCAGAAGGCTGAGGCGGAAGGATCGCCAGAGCCCAGCAGGTCGAGGCTGCGGTGGCCAGGAGCGGCCACTGCACTCCAGTCTGGGCGACAGAGTGAGACTCCAACTCAAAAAAAAAAAACCCCACAAAATAAAGCACTTTTTAACAGTATATTCTATGAAACCAATCACCAAGCTTTCAAAGAGCAGTCTGTGAAAGGTCTTACCTCTATTAGGGTCTTTCCAATCTCTAAAGATAAGACGTAAATTCCAGGTATTTTCTTTTCAACCATTTTTTTAATAGCACCCATGCTCAAGGGATTGCAACAGCTGTCTCCTAGCCAACAAAGACAATGACAGAAACTTATGATCAAAACATTATTTAGTTCTTAAAAACCTTTGTGCCTCAAAGAACATTATCAAGAATGTGAAAAGACAACATACAGAATGGGAGAAAATATTTGTAAAACATACTGGGGGGGACCCCAAAAGCTGGAATTTCTTTGAAAAAATGTGTATTCATTCCTACATGTTTAAACTTTAGACACCTTCAAAGCACTCTCCATTTGATGCAATGCACCTAACGAAACACTTTTTCCACTGCTCAAAACAGTTTCTGAACTCATCAGTTTTGATGCCTTTTAGCGCTTCTGCTGTTTTTTGTTTCACTTCTTCCACATCGGTAAAACATTTCCCTTTAAGGACTTTTTTCATCCTGGGAAACAAAAAAAAGTCACTCAGAGTAAGATCAGATGAATAGGGATGGTGGGGCATGGAAGTCACACAGTTTTTGATCAAAAACTGCTGAACACTCAGCACAGTGTGGGCAGGTGTGCTCATAAATCAGCCATCATGAAATATGCAAATGAGTTGAAAGAATCTCAGCAACAGCAAAATTACCTGAAGCCAAACACAGCCTCTCACAACAATGCTAGCTGGTACACCGATACACTCACCTAATAGGGGAAACCTGTACTACACGGGGCCCACCCTCTAAAAGTTTATTCTGGTTTTATCTAGGCACCCCTCATATATCTGACAAAGGTTTAATATCCAGAAAATATAAAGAACACTTACAACTCAACAAAAAGACAACCTAATTTTAAAATGGGAAAAGGATTCAAACAGATATTTTTTCCAAAAAAGATACACAAAGGGCCATCAAGTATGTGAAAAGATGCTCAGTATCATTGGTCCTTAGGGAAATGCAAATCAAAACCACAGTGAGACACCATTTCACACCGACTAGGGTGACTTTAATAATAATTTTTTTTTTAAATAGAAAATATAGGCCGGGCTCGGTGGCTCAGCCTGTAATCCCGTGACTTTGGGAGGCTGAGGTGAGTGGATTGCCTGAGCCCACAGGTTCGAGACCCGCCTGGGCAGCGAGACCTCATCTCTACAATAAATCAAAAATCAGCA
>NW_007259805.1:186849-187470 GCF_000164805.1 Carlito syrichta
GGCCGGGCGTGGTGGCTCACGCCTACAATCCCAGCATTTTGGGAGGCCAAGGTGAGAGGACTGCCTGAGCCCACGGGTTTGAGACCATCCTGGGCAACTTGGTGAGTTCTCATCCCTACAATAAACCAAAAAAAAAAAAAAAAAATTAGCTGGGCTTGGTGGCTTGTGCCTGTAGTTCCAGCTACTTGGAAGGCTGAGATGAAGGATCGCCTGAGCCCAGCAGGTCAAGGCTGCGGTGGCCGTGAGCGTGCCACTGCACTCCAGCCTGGGCGACAAAGTGAGACTTCAACTCAAAAAAAGAAAAAAAAAAAAGAAAACAAGTATTGGCAAGGATGCTGATAAACAGGAACCCCTGTACATTGCAGGTGGGAATGTAATATGCAGCCACTGTGAAAAGCAGTTTGTGACTGCATAGCCACTGTGAAAAGCAGTTTGAGCCGGGCTCGGTGGCTCAGTCTGTATTCCCACGCCTTGGGAGGCAGAGGTGAATGAATTGCCTGAGGCCGTGGGTTCGAGATCCGCCTGGGCAACTTGGAGAGACCTTTTCTCTACAATAAATCAGAAAATCAGCCGGGCGTGGTAGCGCATGCCTGTAATTCCGGCTACTCGGAAGGCTGAGGC
>NW_007259805.1:187490-188314 GCF_000164805.1 Carlito syrichta
AGTCTGGGTGACAGAGTGAGACTCCAACTCAAAAAAAAAAAAAAAAGAAAAGCAGTTTGGTGGATCCTCAAAAAGTTAAACATAAAATTATTGTAAGACCGAGCAATTCAACTTCTAGGTACATATCCAAGAGAAATAAAAACACACATCCACACAGAAACTTGTACATGAATGCCAACAGCACCATTATTTGCCACAGTCAAAAGGTAGAAACAACCCAAATGTCCATCAGTGGATGAATGGATACATTAAATGTAATATATCCATACAGTGGAATACTATTCAGTTATAAAAGTAAAAAAAAGTAGTCAGGCACAGTGCTGTTAATCCCAGCACTTTGGGAAGCAGAGGCGAGAGGATTGCCTGAGCTTATGGTTCAAGACTAGCCTGGACAACATGGCGAGACCTCGTTTTTACAATAAATCAAAAAATTAGCTGGGCATGGTAGCAGCACATGCCTGTAGTTCCCGCTACTTGGAAGGCTGAGGCTGAAGGATTGCTTCAGCCTAGCAGGTTGAGGCTGTGGTGGCTGTGAGTGTGCCACTGCCCTTCAGCATGGGTGACAGTGTTGGGAGCCAACATCTACGGCTATACAGTTGAGGCCTATGAAGGCCCATGATGGAGATCTGCTTTTGACACAAAAGCATCAGTGACACCTGTAGTACTGATATATGAATAGTGACCAGTTTGTATATGTGACATAAAAGCTTATATTATTTGAAAGTAAACCTTTTAACAGTTAGGCTAAAATTTCAGGTAAAGCCTTACAGCAGAAAAACATCTGTGCTTTAAGTTTTCATTTTTCTCTGACTCTCTGAGTCATT
>NW_007259805.1:188618-204543 GCF_000164805.1 Carlito syrichta
CCACATATAACACTATGTGAACCTGTGCTTGCTACTTCACTTCCTTCTGCTTGGAATTTGCCCTCTAATATGCTTATGTATGGTAGTAATGAAACCCAGTTACAGGCCTGTTGGAGAGTAAAACCAAAGTACTCTTACTTATTTCTGGATATACTTTTGCACTTTGGATTTCTACTTTAAGGCGTCGATTTCAGTGTCCGGCAGACTTCAATGGTAAAGTATACATTGGGTTTGTCAAACACTGTGGTTAGCGTTCTCTGCTTCTCACTATTTAGCATTTCAGAGAGGGCTCTGGCACCAGTGTCCCTGACAGAAATATTTTTTACTGCTAGACATTAAAATAAATAGTATAGATTTTGAAGGTTTTGTTAAATCATGGAAAATTAATAGGAAATTTTACATTAGGCAAAAATAAGAATAACTTATAATATACAGATTAATCATTAAATATTATAGAAAACAGTTAGCAAAACTATTTCTGAAATCATACACTTCTTATCTTGATGTAAGCTTTGTGAAGCACGATATGCATCATGGAATTTTGATTGTTAATTGTTACCTTAAGCAAAAATCTTTTGTGAAGTACGTTATGCATCATGAGACCTGTAAGCCCCCAGCAGGTATTTGTCATACTGCTGGAGGTTATAGAAAATGGTATATAAGCTGGAAAAAGTTTGAATAAAATTGGACTCAGTCCTGATCAGACTGATCCCAGAAGAACTGCCTCCGAGTGGTCTCTTCTCGTCGTCCTGATTCCCTGGAGCAGGTCCAACTCCCCTCAGGTCGGGCTGGACCCCTACATGACAGAGTGAGACTCTGACTCAAAAAAAATAAATAAAAAATTTGAAAAAGAAAATGTGCTAAGTGAAATAAGCCAGATTCAAAAGGTCACATATGATATGATTCATTTTATATGATAAATCTTGAATAGGCAAATCCTCTGGGAGACAGAAAGTAGGCTGGAAGCTACCAAGGAGTAGCAGGGAATAAGGAGTGATTACTTAATGGGTATGGGTGTTTTTCTGGAGTGTTGAAAAGTTTTAAAACTAGAGAGAACTGTTGGTTGCACAACACTGTGAGCACACCAAATGCTACTGAATTGTATGCTTTAAAATGGTTAACTTAATACTTCAAGAAAGGGATTGGCAGCGACAGGATACTGCTGGGGTAGGGGGAGACTCAACATCAATAAGGGTATCTGATCTCAAACCAGGCAAAGTGTGGACCAAAGGGAGGCCCAAACTTAACCCGTACGATGTCCACTTGTATACCTAATCCTGAATTGCATCCCACATCTTTAAAATAAAATAAAATTAAAATTAAAATGGATAAAAATTTTAAAAATGGTTAACTTATGTTATATGAATTTTACCTCAAAAAAAGAAAAAAGAACTTTTTTCTTAGCTCCTGTTCAACAATAACAAGCTTCAAAAGTCCATACATCCTCAGTGTAAGCTGAGGTTAAAACAAAAAATGGGCCAGGCCCGGTGACTCACGCCTATAATCCCAGCACTTTAGGAGGCCAAGGTATGAGATTGTCTGATCCCAGAGGTTTGAGACCAGCCCGGGCAACTTGATAAGACCTCATCTCTACAATAAATCAAAAAATTAGCCGGGTGTGGTGGCGAGTGCCTGTAGTTCTAGCTACTTGGAAGGCTAAGGTGGAAGGATCACCTGAGCCCAACAGATCAAGGCTGCAGTAGCTGTGAGCATGCCACTGCACTCCAGCCTGGGCATCAGAGATGCCAACCAAACAAAACAAACAAACAAACAAAAGAGGCCCAAGGTAGCTCAAGCCTATAATCCTAGCACTTTGGGAGGCTGAGGTGGGAGGATTACTTGAGTTTGAGACCAGCCTGGGCAACTTGGTGAGACCTCGTCTCTACAATAAAAATCAAAAAATAAATTGGGCATGGTAGCGTATGTCTGTAGTTCCAGCTCCTTGGAAGGCTGAGGCGGAAGGATCGCCTGAGCCCAGCAGGTCGAGGCTGTGATGATGGCCATGAGCGTGCCAAGCACTCCATACTTGGCACGCTCCAAATCCAGGTGGGCGACAGAGTGAGATCACAACTCAAAAAAAAAAAGGAGAAAAAGCCATATAATATAATTGGGACACCAAACTGAAAAATAAGCAGAGGTGCACATTTCCCTCTTTTATCATAGGGGACAGTTAGGGTTAAAGATGCAAAGATTTTTCTTCAGGGCCAGGACTAGGGCGAAGCAAAAGAAGAACCTAGGGCACAAAATTTAAGGGGGCATTCACTCCCAGGTTCACACAAGTGCTGAACCTGAACTTGTATGAACTTGGGAGTGAGTGCCTCCTTAAATCTGTACCCCAGGCATTTCCTAGCTTCACCCTGGTCCCAGACCTGTTTCTTTTCCCAGTTCAAGGAACCAGAACTAGGAACAGGAAGCAAACTGGCCACCGAGTGGGAGAAGTGGACTGAGATCACTTCTCATTTTGAACTTAATCATCCTATTTTCAACCTGACAGAAAGCTTAAGAACCAGTTTGTGGCCGGGCTCGGTGGCTCAGCCTGTAATCCCGTGTCTTGGGAGGCTGAGGTGAGTGGATTGCCTGAGCCAGCGGGTTCGAGACCCACCTGGGCAACTTGGTGAGACCTCATCTCCACAATAAAACAAAAAATTAGCCGTGCGTGAGGCGGAAGGATCACTGGAGCCGAGGAGGTCGAGGCTGCGGTGGCCGGGAATGGCCACTGCACTCCAGTCTGGGCAACAGAGTGAGACTCCAACTCAAAAAAAAAAAAGAACCAGTTTGTAAAGAAGAAAAGCTGTGGCCTGGAGAATCCTCTATTTTTTCTCGTAACAACATTTACCATACTGAACTGTAACTGCTGGTTACTTAACTGCCTCCCCTTGTAAACTGACCATGAGCTTTGGGAGAGCGTGAAGCCCCTACGTTGTGTCATCTTTTACCTCACTGTAGTAACCCCAGGGCCTGGCACAAAGCCATGAAAGAATTTATTTACACTTGCTGTCTCAAATTCCTCTCCAAATACTTTTTTTTTTTTGAGTAAAAGTCTTACTGTTGCCCAGGCTGGAGTGTAGTGGTACACTCACGACCACCACAGCCTCGACCTGTTGGGCTCAGGCAATCCTTCCACCTCAGTCTTCTAAGTAGCTGAAAGCACAGGTGCACACCACCACACCCGACGAATTTTTAAATTTATTGTAGAGACGTGGTCTCATCAAGTTGCCCAGCTGGTCCCCTGGATTCAGGCAATCCTCTTGCCTCTGCCTTCCAAAGTGCTGGATTACAGACATGAGCCACCATGACCGGCCAAATACTTTTCTTTAACCCATTCCAATAAAGCTCACTCTCACCAGTCCCCCAAATTGCTTCTGTCAAGATCACGAATAATCTTCATATTGCTAAACCCAGTAGTTAATTCTTCGCCCTTATCTTCCTTGACCTATCAACAAGATTTAATAGAGCAGATCACTCCTTTCCTTTTGAAACAATGTCTTCATTTGGCTTCCAGGACAATGCACTCTCCTGTCCTCCCTCCACCTTGCTGGTTGTGTTACTGTCTTTGCTGGTTCCTCCTCCTTGCCTCCATTTCCAAATGTCTCCAAAGAGTGCCTCAGGGCTCAGTTCTCTGTGGACACTCATTCCCTAGGTAATCTAGCCCAGTCGCAAAGTTTTAAATACTAGCCATATGCTGTAGGCTCCCAATTTAAAATCTCCATCCTGTATCTGTCCTAGAATCCACACTCCAAATGCTTCTACATCTCCTGAATGTCTTACAAGGGTCTCAAATTTATATAAGTCCAAAAGCAATCTTTTGATCTTCCTCCCACCCAATGTTTGCTTGTTCTATAGGCTTTCCCACCATGGTAAAATGACTATATCCTCCTTGCAGTCGTCCAGGCACAAGCCTGTGGAGTCATCTTTGGCTTTCTCTCTCAGCCCACATCTGATTTGTTAGCAAATTCTATAGGTTCTATCTTTAAAATACAAGGGGCAACCCAAAAAACCTAGGATTTATTTATAAAAAACTGTGCATTTATTTTTACACGTTTAAACTTCAGACACCTTCAAAGTACTCTCCATTTGATCCAATACACCTATTGAGATGCTTCTTCCACTGCTCAAAACAGTTTTTGAACTCACCCATTTGTATGCCTTTTGGTACTTCTGCTGTTTTTTGTTTCACCTCTTCCACATGGGCAAAATGTTTCCCTTTGAGGATCTTTTCTTTCTTTCTTTCTTTCTTTTTTTTGAGTAGGAGTCTCACTTTGTCACCCAGGTTGGAGGTTTGTGGCACACTCCCAGCCACCACAGCCTCGACCTGCTGGGCTCAGGTGATCCCTCCACCTCAGTCTTCCAAGCAGCTGGAACTACAGGCACACGCCATCACGCCTGGCTAATTTTTTGATTTATTGTAGAGATGAGGTCTCACCAAGTTGCCCAGGCTGGTCTCAGGCAGCTTCTCACAACAAAGCTAGCTGGTACACTGATGCCAATGGGTTCCTACAACACTCACCTAGCAAGGGAAGCCTGTACTAAAGGGGCCCACCCTCCAAAAGATAATTCTGAGTTTTCTGGGGGGACCCCCTTCTAGATCCAAACTTTGACAACTTCTCAACACCTCTACTATTGCTATACAGTTCCAAGTCACCATCATCTCTTGTTTAAGTTATTGCAGTAGGCCAGGCACAGCGGCTCACGTCTTAAAAAAAAAAAAAAAGAAGCCGGGCTTGGTGGCTCAGCCTGTAATCCCGTGCCTTTGGGAGGCTGAGGTGAGTGGAATGCCTGAGCCCGCGGGTTCGAGACCCGCCTAGGCAACTTGGCGAGACCTCATCTCTACAAAAAAAAAAAAAAAAAAAAAATTAGCCAGGCATGGTAGGGCACACCTGTAGTTCCAGTTACTTGGAAGGCTGAGGCAGAAGGATCGCCGGAGCCCAGCAGGTCGAGGCTGCGGTGGCCAGGAGTGGCCACTGCACTCCAGTCTGGGTGACAGAGTGAGACTCCAACTCAAAAAAAAAGAAAATGTGAGTCAGAGCATGTTAATCATCTATTCAAAAAGTGTCCCATCTTCGTCTAGCCAAAGTCCCTACATTAGTCCTAGTAAGGTTCAACAATCTGTACCCTCCCTTCCCCCCTCTAACCTAAACTCCTAATTTCACTCATTTCCATGAATGCTCACTCATTTCCACCCACACTGATTTGATGATGTTCCTTAAACGCATCAGACATACTTCTGTCTTGTGGCCTGTAGAAGCACTGTTCCTTCTACCAGATAGTCATATGGCAACTTTCCTCACCCACTTCAGGTTTTTGCTAAGATGTTACTTTCTCAAGAGCTTCTTTCCCAACTTTGCTCTAAAAAGCCCCCAACTTCAGTGTCTCTTTTCTTGCTTAATTTTTCTCCATTGCTCTGATTACCATTCGACATATTATGTCTTACTTATTTAGAGCTCTCTCTCCCGCTGGAATAAGTGCTAAAAGAGCAAAGAATTTAGTTTTTTTAGTTCACCACTGTTATGTGACACATACGGGGTGCCAAATAGACACATTTTAAGTATGATGTTCACAAATATGTATACTTTTTTGGGCACCCTGTACAGTTACATGTACACTGGTTGAGCATTCCTAATTCAAATATCCAAAATGCTCCGAAATCGGAAACTTGTTAGACACCAGCATGACGCCACAAGTAGAAAATTCCTCTCCTGACTTCATTAGATAGATTGCATAAAATTATAAAAAATGTTTTGGTTTTTTGTGATCTCTTTTTTTTTTTGAGGTGGAATTTCACTCTGTCGCTCAGGTTGGAGTACAGTGACACACTCATGGCCACTTCAGCAGAGACCTGTTGGGCTCTGGTGATCTTTCCACCTTAGTCTTCTAAGTAGCTTAAACTATAGGCAAGTGCTACCATGCCCAGCTAATTTTTGATTTATTGTAGAGACGAGGTCTCGCCTAGTTGCCCAGGCTGGTCTTGAACCCACAGGCTCAGGTATTCCACTCACCTCAGCCACCCTAAGTGCTGGGATTACAGGCTGAGCCACCGAGCCTGGCTATAAAAAATGTTGTATAAAATTACATTTAAGGCAAGCATGGTGGCTCAAGCCTGTAATTCCAGCACTTTGGGAGACTGAGGCGAAAGGATTGCCTGAGCCCAAGGGTTCAAGACCAGCCTGGACAACTTGGTGAGACCTCATCTCTACAATAAATCAAAAAATTAGCTGGGTGTGGTGGCACGTGCCTGTAGTTCCAGCTACTTGGAAGGCTGAGGCAGAAGGATCACCTGAGATCAGTAAGTCAAGGCTGCAGTGGCCAGAGCGGGACACTGCCCTCCAGCCTGGGCGACAGAGTGAGACACTGACTAAAAAATAATTAATCAATCTAATTAATTAATTAATTAGAATTACATTCAGGCTATGTGTATAAGATGTATGTATATGGAACACAAATGAATTTTGTGTTTAGACTTGGGTCCCATCGCCAAGATATTTCATGTAGATGCAAATATACTGAAATGCAAAAAAATCTGAAACACTTCTGGTCTCAAGCATTTCGGATAAGTGATAACCCATAAATGAACTGCAAGTGCCTAACAAATCCTGTTCGGTGTGTGAAGGGATAAATGGATAGATACAACGGTCAGGCTGGGCATTGTGGCTCACGCCTATAATCCCAGCACTTTGGGAGGCCGAGGTGAGAGGAATGCCTGGGCTTACTGGGTCAAGACCAGCCTTGGCAACTTGGAGAGACCTCGTCTCCACAATAAACCAAAATATTAGGCGAGCGTGGTGGCGCACGCCTGCAGTTCCACCTACCTGGAAGGCTGAGGCTGAATGATCACCTGAGCTCAGCAGGTCGAGGCTGCGGTGGCCATGAGCGTGCCACTGCACTCCAGCCTGGGCGACAAAGTGAGACCCCAACTCAAAAATAAAAAAATAGATACGAATGTCATGTAGCCACATGCCTGACCAAGAGCCAGATCCTGTCCCCTGTCCCCACTACTGCGAGGATTAAACAAGGACAGCACGTAAAACCCCAACGCAGTGCACAGCTCTCTCCGGGAGCTCACCAAAAGACGGCTCCTTCCCTTGCTCCTTTCCCAGTGCAGAGTAGTTCCCAATCCCCGGCCCTCAAATCCTAAGGCGTCGATCCAGCCGGGTGCCGTGGGACCACTGTCCTCGCCCTCCACACCCGCATCTGCAGACGCGAACCCAGGCTGGCAGGAGAGACAGTCGCCAGACCCTTTTGGTCCTCGTCTCACTCACTCACCCATCCCATGCCAGATCACCAGCGGCAGCGGAGTCGGCGGGTCGTGCTGCCTCGGTGCCCCAGCAGCGCCGGTGCAGGGCAGGAGAGCGACCGCCAAGAGCCACAGGGAGGCGGGCGACGCCATCTTGGCTGTGTCACATGACCGCGGGTAGCGACGCCGGGAACCGCGCTCCGCACGCCTGGGCGTGGCGCCGGCGGGGACCGACCGCAACCTCCGCTCGCGCTCCGATGCCCCGCGGGGTGGGCGTGGCCCCCCGGCTGCCTGCGAGGCCACGCCCCCGAGTGAGGTTCCGCGCACTGGCAGATCGCCCGCCACGGTGGATCAAAACAACTGCCAACATGGATTCTCCGTTTACTGGGTGATATCAGGCGCTCTGATACGTGCCCTTTAAACCGATTTGATCTTCAAAACACTTCGTCACATTTCTCCGCATCCTCCAGGTGCGGACACTGAAGCACTGAGAATTGGGATAAGGTGCCAAGGTCACAGAGATAGCCGTTGTTGGGTTCAGACATTGTTCTTCGTCACTGCCCTGTACAGCCTTCTGTGGAAGGAAGAAAGGAAGGTTTCACCTCGCTATTAGAAATGATTGAAGTGCTCGCTTTGGCAGCACGTATACTAAAATTAGAACGATAACGAGATTAGCACGACCCCTGTGCAAGGATGACACCTATATTTAAAAATGAATGAATGAATGAATGAATGAGTGAGTGATTGGGGCCGGGCGCGGTGGCTCACGCCTGTATTCCCAGCACTTTGGGAGGCCGAGGTGAGAGGATTGCCTGAGCCCACGGGTTCGAGACCACCCTGGGCAACTTGGCGACACTTCATCTCTACAATAAATAAATAAATAAGCCGAGGTGGTGGCGCGCACCCATAGTTCCTGCTACTTGGAAGGCTGAGGCAGAAGTATGGCCTGAGCCCAGCAGGTCGAGGCTGCGTGGCAGTGAACGTGCTGTTGCACTCTAACCTGGGTGACAGAGTGAGACTTTGACTAAAAAGAAAAAAGAAATGATTGAACCTGCCATAGTACCAGCTACTGGGAAGACCAAGGCAGAAGGAGAGCTTGAGACCAGAAGATTGAGACCAGCTAGTTTAGGCAGCACAGCGAGACCTTGAGCCCCTTATCTACAAAAAATTTAAACTTATTTGCCAGGTGTGCTCCTTTATTCCCAGCTACTGGGGAGACTGAGGTGGGAGGATCCCTTGAACTCAGGAGTTCAAAGCTGCAGTGAGCTATGATTGCGCCGCTGTATTCTAGCCAGGGCGACAGAGTGAGACCCTGTCTCAAAAAAGAAAAAGAAAGAAGGAAGGAAGGAAAGAAAAAGAAAAGAAAGAGAAATGGAAAAGGAAAGCCGGGCGTGGTGACTCCTGCCTGTAATCTCAACACTTTGGGAGGCGGAGACGAGAGGGTTGCCTGAGCCCAGAGGTTCGAGACCAGCCTGGGCAACTTGGCAAGATCTCATCTCTACAGTAAATCAAAAAGTTAGTCAGACATGGTGGTGCATGCCTGTAGTTCTAGCTATTTGGAGGACTGAGGAGAAAGGATCACTTGAGCCCAGCAGGTGGAGGGTGCAGTGCCCATGAGTGTGCCACTGCACTCCAGCCTGGGCGACAGAGTGAGACTCCAACTTAAAAAGCATAATTATAAAGCATTACACAACACAGCATACAGTTTTGTTTTAAGAAAATAAGCTTATTGTATATTAGCAATTTCTTTTAACTTAAGACCTATAAATATAAATTATTTCACCAATCTTCTGAAGTAGCTTCAAGCTTCTGTGATTATGGCTTCTCTGGTTGAAGTTTCTTGCCTTTAATGAATCATCTATGATTTCTTTAAAGGTTTCTTTAAAGTAGAGCAATAACTGAAACAGATTTATGACACAATTTGAATGTAAAATTCTAGATAATTATAGTGTTTTCACTCACAGATTTCTCACCTAGACTTATTCTAACAATTTGTTAGCAACTTGCCTTTTGCAAGCCTTTCCAAAGCATTCTGCATCGTTTTCACAGAAACATTTCTTTTATCTTTATACTCATTTCATGTTTTCAAAAATTGAATTAAATGACAAAAGAAAATATTGCCAGGCACAGTGACTTATGCCTATAATCTCAGTATTTGGAGAGGCAGAAGCGAGAGGATTGTCTGAGCCTACTGGTTCGAGGCCAGCCTGGGCAACTTGGCGAGACCTCATCTCTACAATAAATCAAACATCAGCCAGGTGTGGTAGTGCACGCCTGTAGTTCCAGTTACTTGGAAGGCTGAGGCAGAAGGATCACCTGAGCTCAGCAGGTTGAGGCTGCTGTGACCATGAACATGCCACTGCACCAAAGCCAACCTGGGCAAGAGTGTGACTTTTGTTAGGGTTAAAGTCTGGAGGCGGCACAGCACCACCTAAGCCAGTGTGCTGGAGGTGCGCGCTGGTAACCAGAGATCTGAGTAACACAAAGATTTGCAACACACCAAGAGATGAAGAAAGAAAAGATTTATTTAAGAAAAGATCACTTCCACTGACAGGAAGATGAGTGTGACATTGAAGGCTGGGGAACTGGATATATTTAAAGCTCTTGGAGAGAAGTTTGGATCAGGGAGCTTGTTTAAAGTTGCACTTTTTGATGTAGATAACAGAAATCACAAGTTTTGTGTCTTGGCATCACCAGGACCTGGTATCTCATGACTCCAGGTGGTGGACTGGAAGCCAGTCACAGTAAATTTATTAACAATACATCAGTGCCAGAAGCACAGATGCCTCCAGTTGGATATGATTTGTAGACCTTGAGGAAGAGAGGGAGTCTGCTTTATCATTACTACAGGCAGATACTGGTCGTGTTTGAAGGAATCTGGGTTTCTGAAAAGACAAAGTCAGCAAAGTTAATCTTTATCTAAAGTATGCGTTCCTCCTGGACACAGCTTTTACTTTCTCATTATTGTGTTAAGATTTAGGAACAAAACAAAGTGGCTCCTTGCTCTCAGTCTGTCCTTTCAACTCCAACTCAAAAAAGAAAGAAGAGAAAATATCACTGGAGCTAAGCATGGTGGCTCACACCTGTAATCCCAACACTCTGGGAGATGGAGGCGAGAGGATTGCCTAAGCTCAGGAGTTCGAGACCAGCCTGAGCAACATGGCGAGACCTTCTTGTCTCTACAAAAAAATTAAAAAATTAGCCAGGTGTGGTGGCACATGCCTGTGGTTCCAGCTACTAAGAAGGCTGAGGTGGAAAAAGGGTCATCTTAGTCCAGCAGTCGAGGTTACGGTGGCTGTGAGTGTCCCACTGCATTCCAGCCTGGGTGGCAAAGGGGACTCCCACTCCAAAAAAATAAAAAAAAAAATCACATTGGGCGTGGTGGCTCAAGCCTATAATCCCAGCACTTTAGGAGGCTGAGGCAAGATGGCTGCCTGAGCTCACAGGTTGGAGACCAGCCTGGCCAACTTGGAGAGACCTCATCTCTACAATAAATCAAAAAATTACCCGGACGTGGTAGTGTGCGTCTGTAGTTCCAGCTACTTGGAAGGCTGAGGCGGAAGGATCACCTGAGCCCAGCAGGTCAAGGCTGTGGTGGCCGGGAGCGTGCCACTGCACTCTAGCCTGGGCAACAGAGTGAGACTCCAACTAAAAAAAAAAAAAAAATTACTCATATAAATGAATAGAATAAGCCCCACTGGCATTTGATAGGCAGGTACCTAAAGGAGAACTACCCAGGAGTAAATCTAGCTATGATTAGCATCCTTTGGGCATCAGTAAGCAGATAAGTACGTTTTAGAATAGGGAGAGTAAGTTAAATAGGGACTACAAAAGTAACATATAGATGGTTGCACAATTCTATAAATTTAATAAAAATCAGCTGGGCTTGGTGGCTCAGCCTGTAATCCCACGCCTTGGGAGGCTGAGGTGAGTGGATTGCCTGAGTCCGCGGGTTCGAGACCCGCCTGGGCAAATTGGCGAGACCTCATCTCTACAATAAATCAAAAATCACCTGGGCGTGGTAGCGCGCGCCTGTAATTCCGGCTACTCGGAAGGCTGAGGCGGAAGGATCGCCGGAGCCCAGCAGGTCAAGGCTGCGGTGGCCGGGAGCAGCCACTGCACTCCAGTCTGGGCAACAGAGTGAGACTCCAACTCAAAAAAACAACAACAACAAATTTACTAAAAATCATTGAATTGTACACCAAAAAAGTGAATTTTATGGCATGTAAAATATACTTCAGAGCCGGGCTCGGTGGCTCAGACTGTAATCCCGCGCCTTGGGAGGCTGAGGTGAGTGGATTGCCTGAGCCCACGGGTTTGAGACCCGCCTGGGCAACTTGGCGAGACCTCATCTCAGTAAATCACAAATTAGCCGGGCGTGGTAGCACGCGCCTGTAGTTCCAGCTACTTGGAAGGCTGAGGCGGAAGGATCGCCGGAGCCCAGCAAGTCGAGGCTGCGGTGGCCGGGAGCGGCCACTGCACTCCAGTCTGGGCGACAGAGTGAGACTCCAACTCAAAAAAAAAAAAAAAAAAAAATTTATATATATATATATATATATATACTTGTATGTATGTGTATATATATACTTCAATAAAGCTGTTCTTTTAAAATAAAGACATTGGTGTATTTATTTATTTTTAGTGATTATCGCTGAAAGGTCAGAGCATTGTCAAGAAAAAAAAGAAAGAAAAATAAATATATAAAGATCTGGGAAGCTGGACATGGTGGCTCACCCTAAAATCCCAACACTTAGGTGGTCATGGAGGCAGGATCACTTGAGCCCAGAAGTTCAAGACCGGTGTGGGCAACATGATGAGATCTTGTCTCTATAAAAATTCAAAAAATTAGCTGGATGTGGTGGCTGGCACCTGTAGCCTCAGCTACTCAGGAGGCTAAGGAGGAAGTTTCTCCTGAGCCTAGGAAATAGAGGCTCTGGTGAGCCACGGTCATACCACTGCATTCCAGTCTGGGTGACAGAGTGAGAGATCTCACCTCAAAATAAATTAAATTAAATAAATAAAAATATAAAAATAAGTTTCTTCTAAAATTAAATACTAATTTTATAACATGAAAGATCAAAGCAGACTGGGCACAGTGGCTCACGCCTATAATCCCAGCACTTTGGGAGACCAAGATGAGAGGATTGCCTGAGCCCATGGTTTCAAGATCAACCTAGGCAACTTGTCAAGACCTCATCTCTACAACAAATCAAGAAAAATTAGCCAGGCGTAGTGGTACGTGCCTGTAGTTCCAGTTACCTGGAGGGCTAAGGCGGAAGGATAACCTGAGCCCAGCAGGTTGAGGCTGCAGTTGGCCGGGAGTGTGCCACTGCACTCCAGCCTGGGTGACAGAGTGAGACTCCAACTCAAAAATTAAAAAAATTTTAAAAAAGAAGATGCCTTGGTGGGGAGGTTGGTTTTAGACTGTGAGAACACAATCTGCTTTATTTACTACTGACTGTGTCCCCAGTACATAGCACAAGTTTGACACAGAATTGGTGTACAATAAGCATATTGAATGAATGCATAAACCAGTATAGGGCCTGTGTATTTCTTTGTGCCTCAGTTAGGATGATTTTGGTTGCAAATAATAGAAAATACAAATCAGTCAGGCACAGTGGGTTACGCCTGTAATCCCAGCACTTTGGGAGGCTGAGGTGAGAGAATTGCCTGAGCTCAGGGGTTTGAGACCAGCCTGGACAACTTGGCAAGACCTCCTTTCCACAGTAAATAAAAAAATTAGCTGGGTGTGGTGGCGCATCCCTGTGGTTCCAACTACTTGGAAGGCTGAAGCAGAAGGATCACCCAAACCTAGCAGGTTGAGGTGCCCATGAGCATGCCACTGTACTCCAGCCTGGGTGACAGGGTAAGACTCTGACTCAAAAATAAAAAATAATTTTAAAAAAAGAAAATGAAATTAAATTAAGAAACAGGGCAAAATTAAGACTTCAAGAATTGGGAAGTCTGGTAAAAGGATATGTGATGATCATTATATCTATTTAAATAAAAAATGAATACTGAACACTTGTGTGAATTATTGTTTTTTGTTTGTTTGTTTGTTTGGTTTGAGTTGGAGTCTCACTCTCGCCCAGACTGGAGTGCAGTGGCCGCTCCCGGCCACCGCAGCCTCCACCTGCTAGGCTCCGGTGATCCTTCCGCCTCAGCCTTCCAAGTAGCCGGAATTACAGGCGTGCACTACCACGCCTGACTGATTTTTTTGATTTATTGTAGAGATGAGGTCTCGGCCTCCCAAAGGCGCGGGATTACAGGCTGAGCCACTGAGCTCGGCTTAAGACTTGCCATCTTTATTCAACTTAAACAAATACAACCTATTCCAAAATTCAAGTCCTGGTCCATTTCTTTCACTGACCAGACCCCGCTTAAGGTCCTCAATATTTAAATATCAAATAGTTAAAAGTAATCATATAGAAGTGCCTACAGAGTTCTTACTTCTTCTGGATTTGGTTTTAAGAGGAACCATTTAGTGAGAGATAAGTAAAGCTCTCTCAATTTAAGTCAACTCAATTCAAGTCAATTCTAGATTGACTTGGCTGTTCTTTTTTTTCTTGAGTTGGAGTCTCACTCTGTGCCCAGACTGGAGTGCAGTGGCACACTCACAACCACCGCAGCCTCAACCTGCTGGGTTCAGGCGATCCTTCCGCCTCAGCCTCCCAAATAGCTGGAACTACAGGCACATGCCACCACACCCGGCTAATTTTTTGATTTATTGTAGACATGAGGTCTCACCAAGTTTCCCAGGCTGGTCTCAAACTCCTGGGCTCAGGCAATCTTCTCACCTCAGCCTCCCAAAGTACTGGGATTATAGGTGTGAGCCACTGCACCTGGCCAATCCTAGACTGTTAAGTAGACTCTGAAGCTTATTAAAACAGTAATAGGAAATGAGAACTTGCAAAGCCAGAATTTCAACGTAGCTTCAAAGAATACTGAAAGCTAATAAGTTACACATCAATTTCCTGAATAGACTTGATAATAACAAGGAACAACAGGAACATAGAGAAGTATCTCAGTGCTCATGGGTTTCAATGTTGTTTTTCACACAAGAAATGAAAACACTTTATTTTTTAATTTGTTTTGAGTCAGGGTCTCACTCTGTCTCCCAGGCTGGAGGGCAGTGGCACAGTCGTACCTCACTGCAGCTATGACTTCCTGGGCTCGGGCGATCCTTCAACCTCAGCTTCTCAGGTAGCTGAGACTACCCGCCCAGCTAATTTTTTTATATTTGTAGAAATGAGTTCTCACTATGTTGCCCCCAAACGGTCTCAAATTCTTAGCTCAAGTAATCCTTCTGCCTCCACTTTCCAAGTTGCTGGGATTACAGGCATGAGCCATCAAGCCTAGCCTGAAAACTTTTTTTTTGAGTTGGAGTTTCACTCTGTCACCCAGGCTGGAGTGCAGTGGCATGCTCACAGCCATCACAGCCTCAACCTGCTAGGCTTAGGTGATCCTTCTGTCTCAGGCTTCTAGGTAGATGGAACTATAGATACACACCACCATGCTTGGCTAATATTTGTGATTTATTGTAAAGAGGATGTCTCACCAAGTTGTCCAGGTTGGTCTTGAACCCCTGGGCTCAGGCTATCCTCTCACTTCAGCCTCTCAAAGTGCTAGGATTACAGGCTGAGCCATGGTGCCCAGCCTAAAAACACTTTTTATAGATTACATTTTTTTTTTTAAGCTAAAGTCTCACACTATTGCCCAGGCTGGAGTGCAGTGGCACACTCACAGCCACTGCAGCTTCAACCTGCTAGGCTCAAGTGATCTTTCCACCTCAGCCTTCCAAGTAGCTGGAACCACAGGTATGCACCACCATGCCCAGTTAATTTTTTCAATTTATTGTACAGCCAACGTCTCACCATGTTTCCCAGGCTGGTCTCGAACCCATGGGCTCGGGAATCCTCTTGCCTCCACCTCCCAATATGCTGGGATTACATGCATGAGCCACCATGCCAGGTTTATAGATTAAAATTTTTTTTTTGAGTCGGAGTCTCAAAAGTCTGTCACCCAGGCTAGAGTTCAGTGGCATGCTCACGGCCACCTCAGTCTCGACATGCTGGACTCAGGTGATCCTTCTACCTCAACCTTCCAGGTAGCTAGAACTACAGGCATGTGCCACCACACCTGGCTAATTTTCTTTATATATTGTAGAGACAAGGTCTTGCCAAGTTGCCCAGGCTGGTCTCGAATCTCTGAGCTCAGGCAATTTTCTTGCCTATACTTCTCAAAGGGCTAGGATTACAGGCATGAGCCACCATGCCTGGCCTCATGCATATCTTTTTTTCGAGTGGGAGTCTCACTCTGTTGCTCAGGCTAGAGTACAATGGTATGCTGACAGCCACCACAACCTCGACCTGCTGGACTCAGGTGATCCTTCCGCCTCAGCCTTTCAAGTAACTGGAACTACAGGCAAGCGCCACCATGCCCAGCTAATTTTTTTAATTTATTGTAGAGATGAGGTCTCGCCAAGTTACCTGGGATGGTTTCGAACCTGTGAGCTCAGGCAATTCTCTCACCTTGGCTTCCCAAAGTGCTGGGATTATAGGTTTGAGCCACCGCGCCCGGTCTTACCCTCATATTTGATTGACAGTATGAGTGGATATAGAATTCTGACAAAGACTTTCTCTCTCTCTCTTTTTTTTTTTTTTGAGTTGGAGTCTCACTCTGTCGCCCAGACTG